>NC_085139.1:124693933-124849108 GCF_024139115.2 Armigeres subalbatus
CTAGAAGTTACGTAATACAGACCATGCTGATAGGTGTGCATGGTTCGGATTCCGGTGCCGGTCTGGGCAATTTTCGGATTGAAATTTTCGACTTCCCTGCAAAAAAGTATCATCGTTATAGCCTCTGATATACGAATGCAAAATGGTACTTGGCTTAGAAACCTCCAGATTAATAATGGAAGTGCTTAATGAACACTAAGCTGCGATGCTCTGTCCCGTGTGGGGCATGTAAATGCCAAAGAAGAAGGAAGACTAGTTAGGACAGATTAGCGAAATTTAAGTTTGATATCTCATTCAAATATAGTATCTCTGCGAAATTTTAGATAAATATCATTTTCTAGACCGTTGTTTGGAAGTTAACATCGATATGTTGAAGGTCAGCCTGATGACTCGGCCTCTTATTGTCAAATCTCTGGCCACACACCACGAAGGCAAATGTTCTTAACAAAATAATTTAGGCGAAATGAAACATTTTTAGCTAATGAAGGCTATATTAGCACAATAACCGCCACGTTTGTTGTGTTGCCTTCGCACAACAAAAACCACTAAAGCCATTTTACTTTAAGCCACTGCAGTCCAATACATAGAATCCGGCCACTACTCGCCGCCGCAGGCCCGCGCTCAAACTCTTAAAAGTACAACACGCGTCGAGTTGTGTCACAAGCCATCAAGTACAAGCAAGACCTTAGACTGCCCAAGACTATGCACAGCAGCTGGAAGCGGTACCTGGACGAGTACAGCTGGTACAGCGCATCTTGGAAAAGGCTGAAGGTATTCGATTTGCCACTGGTGCACCGCAACCTCGCCTGCTAGTGAAGGAGAAGAATTAAAGAAGGGTGAGATTGCCAAAGACTGCAACCCGGCGAACGAGGCAAGGCGGAATACATATTATTATTTATTCAGACTAAGGCCGAAATGGCCTCAGTGGTACATGTTATCTCTCCATTCGGCCTTATCCGGCCACACGTCGCCAACCACGCAGTCTACGGAGGGCCTGCGCCATCTTCCACCTGATCGATCCACCTCGCCCGCCAAAAAATTCCCGCCTTCAGCCTGACCGCCGTCGAGGTTCATTACCGGGTTACCGTCCGGCCGTCCACCGAGGGGAACGATGGTCGTTCCTGAAAGCAGCCCACGCAACCGTGGTCTGCCCGCCTCCACGTCCGCCATCTGCACCGTACCGCAGATGGGTACGCAGCACTTCCTCGAAATTCAGCGTTGGTCCTCCACGAGCATCGTCCAGGTCTCGTGTCCGTAGAGGACTACCGGGTCTAATGAGCGTTTTGTAGATTGTTAGTTTGGTACGGCGAAATCTATTCGACTGGAGCGTCTTTGGTGGAGTCCAGTACGTACGATTTACCACTAGCGCGAACTACGCACATCACCCGATCCATCGTCGCTTTGATCAACCGTACAAATATCTGGAAAATCGGTGTTGCATTAGCTGATACAGCTGGTCCCGATCGATTGTACTGTTGGGCGTGACTTTGAAGTTGATGAACAGGTGATGGTGGGCACGTTGGTCATGGTACTTCTGCAGTACTTTATGAACAGGAGCATCGGCCCATAAAATCCGCCTGAATCCCCAAATTGCTGCAACACGGTACAAAATCGGGGAGAGCACCTTGTAAGCAGCGTTCAGCAATGGACAGCGGTGCTGCTGCAGTCCACGTATCGCCCTTGCAGATGGGATACACGACACCTTCCATACAATTACCGAGGCAAAACCTTCCCAAATCTTGGTAATGACCCAGCAAACAAGCCTCACTACCGCAAGTAAATAGCCTCTGCAGTTGATCCAAAATGCCGATGATGCCAGGTCCCACCCACGCTCTGTTCATTGATGTCAAGGCGACATAATAGACGCGTAGAGCATGGAAAATTATGGACGGAACAGCTTCCTGGAAATACCAGACTGATCAAAGCAACGGTGGATGGTGTGCAAACTGTGTAAGATTTCGGCGAACACTCCAGTTCGTTCGAATCGCCGAGACTAAGACAAGGTGATGGACTTTCGTGCCTGTTGTTCAACATTGCGCTAGAAGGTCATGTGGAGAGCAGCGGAGGTTAAGATCAGCAATTTTCGATGCAGGACATTGTCCCGAACTTTGCAAAGGTGCAGAACTGTACACCGCCTGAAACGTGAAGCAACAAAGTTGGACTGGTGTTAATGCATCGAAGACAAAGTACATGCATGGGCGGAACGAGCGCGACAGGCCGCAAGCAGTGTTACGAGACGGGGATACCTTCGAGGTGGTCTCTACTCGGATTGCTATGACAACAACGTTAGTCGTGAAATACGCGCATCATCTGTGGAAGTCGGGCCTACTACGGGCTCCAGAAGAAATCTGCGGTCGAAAAGATCGCCACGCACCAAATGCCTGTACAAGACGCCGGATGAACAGTCTCAGGCGCTTCAGTCATACGAGCTAGAAGACTGGCGGCGAAAAATGAACCATGAGCTCGCCAGCTCTACGGGAACTAGTATCCAGAAGGTAGTCAAGCGGAAGGTACGATGGAGCGAGCATGTTGGAATGCCGACAGCAACCCTGCAAAGATGTGTTCGCTTCCGGACGACAGGTACAGATATGGAGCGAGCGAGCAGATGGGCAGCCAGGTGCAAAACGACCTGGCGAGCGTGCATCTGAGGATGGAGATGCGGCCTCGAACCTTGTGCGCAAGGATAGTGTTATGAATACTAAATAAATGAATGGTTGGTCAACCCTTGAAGCCGGCGTTCTTCAGCCGGTCATCCTCCTGGAGACCCGGAGCCGGGCAAATTAAGGTCCTGCGCGTACTCTCCCAAGTTCAATGTCATTCTGCCGGCCCGTCTGCCACACGCCATATCTGTGTTCTTCGTAGTGCTGCCGCCACCTTTGATCACTCTACGACGTTCAAAAGTCCTGCTTGTCCACATCAGGCCGTGCACGGACCTTACGAAATTGCCTAACTTCAGAACTTTCAAAGTTATTAGCGCGGCACAGTTGCCTGCCCTCTGCCTTCCAGCAAATCTATCAGCGCCACGACGTCGAAGTTGCGGGATGTTATTCATCGTACATCATCCTGTCGCATCTGCGAAACCGATGACTTGCAGCTCCATGTTCCAAGCTTCCACCTTGATCCTTCATTCGTCGCCCAGGTCTTTGCCGATTATATCGGGAGTCGCATTTCGCAATCGGAGACGCACGTGCGCAGAATGTACGCGCTGACCGCAAAACGCTCCGATCCGAAAGAGTTTGTTGTCGTACCAACCGTCATCTAAACGCTCGTTAGACCGGTAACTTCACGGTTAGAGATCTGACGAGATATCAAATGGAAAATTACACGAATAAAGGTCAATTGCCATTAAAGGAGGTTGGAATATGAGCTACTAAATTTGAGTCAAACGGCTTTCATTTCGATGTATGACCTGGCCATGTTTTGACTAGACTACCTCATGTTGATTTATCAAAATCTTAGGTACTAGATCACTTTTAGCAATGGCAACGTACTTGAAAACAAGAAATTACGTTTGTTTTGTTATCGATTTTCAAATTAACGCGCTTTTTTCGATCTAGTAACCGATCTAGTTTCAACTTTTCTTCCATTCTCGACTCTCTGTATCTCGCCGTAGTTCTGCACGAGATGTGAGAGGTGACCGGCTATCTTCAACACAGTTATTAATATATAACCGAATTTCCTCACCAAACATCTGTTCGTGAAGAACAGCTTCCTCCATAGTTTGTCCTAAGCCGAATCCTTTCTTCAACGCTCTCTATGCTTGGAAGTGATTAAGGTCTTCTGATGGAACAATTCGTGAATCTCCTCGTACAAGAATACTCGGCGGCGAGTTCGGATCGACCCGTAAGTCCCCATGCTCAACGCTTGCAGACCATCGCAGAACAGCCTCAGGTGTGTCCAGATAAGGACCAAGTTTTCACCAAAGTACTGGAAGACACTCGATACTGCCTGATGGCCCGCATGACAGTTCTTGCTTGCTGGCGCGAAAGTTCTTTTCAGGAAGATCCAGGAGGCCAACTTAAGGATATGCACCAACCAAGCAGGACCAATATTGTTGGCGCACTCCAGCACAGATTTGAAGAAATTGGAGAGTTTGAGTTTGCACTGCCGAGCAAAGACATATACATTGCATCGAACTGAATCATTGTTACCCCCTCGAGCCACAGCAATTTTTGATTCTATTTCCTGAGCTGACACCTTACCCGTATTCTCGAACAACAAAGGAACCGAAAACCGTACCTTCAAAACGTGCTTCTATCGTCATTTTCGAGGAACCCTGATTTTTACTGTGACCATTGATACATTCTAAGATTATGTATAACAAATGAACTGCCCATGAACTACAATAACCCATGTTTGCTTGATTTCATCTTCAAGTTATGAATTTACAAGTATACATAAAAATGAATTTCTGTATGACTTGGAAACTACTGAACCTATCGGCGTGATTTTTTTTATGCAAGGGTTTTGGTGTCGGTTAAGGTTCCTATGATGATTCGAGACCCTCCTCTTCTGGAAGGTGGGGCACCCATACAAATAAAATAAAATTTCTTCATAGCTCGAGAACTAATCAAGGAAATGGCAAGACGACATGCGAAAGAAAAAACGTAAAAGTGTGTTTAGTGACCGTATTTGTTCTTCACTTTATCGTTTTTTCTTGAGAAAAAGTTTTCTTATTAGGTCAACTTAAATTGAATTGCAGAGCAAACGTTGAAAATTTAAAATTGCGAATTCAAAATAAAAGCTTGTGCTACTATTTACCCTTAAGAGGATAAAACTGACGGGTCAGCTAGCAAAATAATGCATGAAACATGAAATTAAAAAAAATTGTTTAACCATTCAAGACGCACAGAACTCACTACCTGTACAAAATAAATATGAGGTCGAGGCCTGATACACCACGGTCTAAATCTGTATTGAAGTGTTTTTGATATGGTTGACTCTTTTCGTTTATCAACAATTTTTTTTGTAGAATAAGCTTTTTCTTCCTGTGTTTAGCATTTGAGCAACAAGATTCTATATGAATAACTCTGACCAAACTATATGGAACATTCTGCGGCGTATCATCGCAGGTGCGTGTTTTAAAATTAGCTTTTCCTCTTTCAAGGGTAGAATAGATACACATTTTTCAAAGCGATTGCTACCCTCACAATATCCCTCATGCAAGTGGACCATCTATAATCGAATTATGTCCATAGAGCGTACGATGGTAGCTCACGTCTATATTCATAGGCTTACTACGATCATGACGGCGCCGCAAGGAACGTCACTGTCACTGCGCGCATCGCCCTGCTACAAACAACGTCGAGCACCAATGCAACAAACCTAATTACTGTTTACTTTGATGATAAAGCGGCTTTCCCGACATTTTTCACAACGAGTCCGAGGCTTCCTCCCCTTCGGATTAGAATTTTATTTACAGACTTTTATCCCAAAAATGTGAATTTCAAATCCACCATCTCCGCATCTCGCGGTTCCACCTTCGCCAATTTCGCGACTTACATATGCAAAGTAGGGATGATGATGATGACGACGACGACGTCTAACGACAACAATGCCTAATACGTACTAAAGGCGAGTGGCAGCGATCCGGAGTCTGTTTGGCTCAATCCTCCCAATTTAATGCGTGACCTGCAATTGAATTATGAGGTTACTTGAAGTTTTTGGCTTACTTTGGCGATGAACTACGCGGTTACGTTGAAGAAGCGTTGTACAGGAAGGTCATTCAAGAATACACTCTTAGATGGATTGCTCAACGATCCTATTTTTTGCTATCCCGTTCATCACTGGTCGGTTCAGTTGCAGACTTTGGCAGCTAATAATTTATTTATGGTATTACAGGCACTGTGTGGAACGAAACCGCGCCAACAAACGGCGAACGTTTGCATTAACCC
Organism: Armigeres subalbatus; assembly: GCF_024139115.2. Classification (NCBI taxonomy): domain Eukaryota; kingdom Metazoa; phylum Arthropoda; class Insecta; order Diptera; family Culicidae; genus Armigeres; species Armigeres subalbatus. The sequence goes on from NC_085139.1 coordinate 124,699,828, forward strand.
GTGTGTCAACCACGTGCAAGGGACGAAAATCCCTAAGATCCCACGGAAATTTTTTGACAACGACTGTGCGGTACGGAAAGAATCACAATGACACGCTAATTTGCATACAAGTTTGGATGACACATACGCTCGCTCACTTTCGCTTTGCTGTGCGGAGACCATAAAAAGGCACCCTTGCTAGCTTGGACGTCAGACGGTGAAATGGCGCGTACGAAGCGATAAGTCAACTCCAGCTCATTTTGAAGTAGCTTTATCACGATATATCATGGGTGTCTGTCATATGCGTTTGGGATGATAATGAGCACCAACAGCAAGATTATCCAACAATTAAGTTGCAGATTTAAGTAGTTTGTCTGTGTCTACTGCATTCTATTTCGTTTCATAAGAGATGTTTGCCGGTACGATTACGACATCATTTTTGGAAATCAAACTTATGCTGCTTATTAGCGTTCCATGCGTCGAAATTGATGTTAAAAACGATTTTAAAATGGGCTTATAATTTTCTTTATGCGCAAGAAATGAAGTGGTAATGAAATGAAAACAATTTTGTTCGAATTTAAATTGAAAGATTAATTTTTTATCTCTCTACAAATGCCAAAGGAAAGTAATCCAGAAATCAATTCTAAGATAAATCACCGAAAGCCATTGAAATAAAACTTCACTACACTAATTTAATGGATTTGCTTGATTCATTTGGCGATCCCGAACGAAATAAATTAATTTAGCCAAAATTTAATACGTTCTAGCCGAAGCCAAACGCACATCAAACGGATTGGCCAGGGCGATCACAATCTCGCCTAACAACCGTTCCGGCTGGTTTGATCCGATAATTGCTGGCCACGGTTGCTGGTCACGGCTTCTTTCCTTTGGCGATCCATTTTCACCCATCGCCGGACACGGTCTACAATTAACTTATTACTCCGTCCCATAATGGCAGCTTTGACGCAGTAGCTCAAGTCATAACCGTCGGAGGCCGAATCGCGGTTCCTTGGCAGTATTCAATCTACAGCATCAATAAGAAGTCTATCACAGAAGTGAGAATATAAATAAACAATGCCGACCATCCGCCGCAAGTAATGAAACCAGGCTATCAAACACTACACTGTACGACCAGCAAGGGAAACCAAAGGACCTGCGCGTAATGTACGCGGTCAGAAAGCGGACGGTCGGATCGGGATGTGTTTTTATTGCCGGGGCCTGCTGTCAACGATCAAGAGGAAACCCTAAATTTAGTTTTGTGTCGCTTTTAACAAGGAAAATGAAACGCACCGAACCCAAATTGCTGTACCGCAGGATGATAACAACGTCCCAGGAAACATCCTGCCTATGTTCCTTAAATTGCATGAGAACAGCAAATGTATGGTGCGTGCTTGTTAATTCCGCAAGGCATGCTGTAAAAACGGTGATAATAAATACACCACATTGATTCGCCAAATTTTAGATATAATAAATTTTAGCTGATAAAAACGATTCAGAATCACAAAGTTGCGTTTATTTCTTTATATATGTTTAGTTCGTAAAATGAGAGGATTTTGTTTATAGTACGTACGGCATGCCTCGATAGTAACTACCCTCGTTAGTGGCTAACCTTGATTGTACGTACCTTTACCTCAATATACGCACACTAAAACAAGAATAATTTTCTTGTTAAACAGATATCCACTTAATCGAACAATTATTTTGTCTATTTATTTTAACTACCACAAAGGTTCCAGTACCAGAACACATCCTGCCATTAATCCACCTAAAAGATCAACAGAGAATATTACCCAAGGAACAAATTAATTCCATCATAGGAATAGTATCTTAAAATTGAATTTAAGACAAGATGTTTATTTATTCAATTCAGTTTAGCTGCTTTACCAAATGGGAGGATAACTATTTGTTTAAATAGTAATGTTCATTTTTTTTGCACGCTTTTATTCGATAACAACACTAATCAGCTAGTCATAAATAAAATTCTTATCACACCATATCATGCTACAAACAACAAAACTTGCAACAATTTTGTTATAAATCTTCACAGATGGGCGGTTAAGTTTCAAGATCGTCATACGATTATAAATATAATGTGTTATGTTTATTTCACGGAAAAAAATTGCCTACATTTTCGGTAGATAGAATTGGAAAAACGAAGGTACCACCTACAGTATAAATCCTTTGTCTCATTCAAAGTTGAGCCAGCTGACAGTTAATTGCCTACATTATGATAAATCATAATCTTTTCAAGAAAACATAATTTGTTATAAAGGCTTTTCACCACTTTTCAGCACAACGAGTTATATTCTGTTCAATAAATAACATATTTAGTAAATGTTTTGCTAAACCAGAAGAGATTTTGTTACAATTTTGTTATTTTAACTACCAATGGGTACATGTTTTATTACAACCGCTGTTATGAAAAACTACCAAAATATATCAACAAGGTCTGATATAAATCGGTTACCATTCATCACGGGTAAAGGCGGTCATTCCCAGCAGTTCATCAACACCCATTCTCATTCCACTAGATATTCAATCAGAGTTCCCTTTAAGATTCTCGTCTTACCGGGAAATTCTAAAGCAGTTTCCCTGAACAGCAGTTTCTCCGCGATCTTCCCGATACCTTGTAGTTTGTTCAAAAATTCCAAGGCACCACTCCAGTCAACGAGATCCGTACGACTTAAATCAACGGCGCTAAGTGATAAATCATTTCAGCCAGCTGATGATGGCGTCACAGGACGGCGCGAGCCCGGCGCATCACCCCTGCATTAGACACCCGGAAGTCTCCACCTCCTCCAAGAATTCCGCAAGGCTCCAGCCTGCAATTTCTCCAAGAATTCTCCGAAAGTTCCTCCAGGGACTTTCCGGAAGTTCCTTCAGAAATTCCCAGAAGTTCCTCCAGAAATTCATCCGGTTCCTACAGCAATTCATCTGGAAGTTCCATGAATTCCCTCCAGTACCACAGAACGCCTTACACCATCCAGGAATTCCCTCCACATACTCATCCAGAGTGCCCACAAGCTCCAGGAATTCATCTGAAAGTTTCTCCAGGAGTTCCGGAAGTTCATCCAATTCATCCGGAAGTTCCAACGCGAATTCTCGCACCAGGAAATTTTCCGCAAGTTCCTCTAGCATTTATTCGAAATTCTCCGAAGTTCTTCCAAATTCTCTGAAGTTTCTCCTCCGGAAAATTTCCAGGAAATTCCTCCCGCACCCTCCAGAAATTCCTCAGCAAGTTTTCCAAGGAATGCCTCCGGAAGTTCCTCCCGAGATTCACGGAGGAATGCTGCAAATCTCAAAATTTCTGCGGTACTCCTCTAAAATTCTACAAAGGAAATCAATATTTAAAAAATAACTTTAAAGTTCCTTCGCCAGTTTCCTCCCACTTTGCTTCGAAATTCTGAAACCATCCCCGAATAGTGGAGGCTTGTCCTAAATGAAGAGTGAGACAGTAAGGTTAGCCCATTGGCGTAACTAAGGAAAAATTTAGGGCTAACTTTTTCTATTCTACGTTCAAACACAAAAAATGTTTTTGCTCATTTGTCCGCAAGCTGGCCTACCAATCAGCCATTTCAATACATCCAGGACGACTCTAAACAGTTCTGACATAAACTCTAGAAATGTCGGGTACGTAAAAAAAACATAAGAGCCCAGATACATAAGACTTTCGAGTTTTATATATCCACCAGCAACGATGCTTCGTTTCGTCAAAAAATCCTCTGATTAGTTCTTGACTCTATGGGTAACTTCAGATCATTGGTTCGGACCCTTTCCAGAAGGAAATGGTTTCAAACTACCATGAAAACATATCTTCCTTCCAAAACCTCCACGCCAGCTCTGGGTTCCATTGTATTAATTCTGCCATGATGAAATTGCGTTTATTTGTATGTATAATTCTTTCCAAAGAGGAGGTCTCAACCAACTTCTAAGAATCTTCCCCGGCCCCAAAACCTCTACATGACAAATTTTCACGCCGATCGAGTTCAGTAGATTTCCGAGTCTATAAGGTTCAGACTAGGGTATCGGCATTTGGACATTTTCAAATAATGGTATTCGGTATTTAATGAGTCAATACGCATAATACCGGATAGAATACCGGTTTTGGTGAAAATTAGGAAGTAAAAAGAAAAACTTTTGATTTGGATTCTGAATGAAGAAAACAATATTTGTTGACAAAACTTAAATGCTTAAAATCATTGCCTTATTGAGCTGGGCAAAGCGAAACTTAATGCAAGATAATATAAAGAGCGATCTCTCAAATACATGGATTTTGTTAAAGGCCGTGCCTAACTACTGAAGAATGCCCCCTGAAGTTCAACTGAAGTAAGAATGGTCCAAGACCTTCAAAATCAGCACAAATACTTGCAATCCCTTCCGATTCATGTAAAATTCTACGGACCGTTTGCAAAGGATCCCATGCCAACGCACAGTAGACGTTCGATAACTGCAAGCCCTTAACCGCAAATGCTTTTAACCGCAAATTCGACAGTTGCAACAGTTTTGCAGCGATTTGACCGCCAAACTTCAAACTGCGTCAACTTCAATGATAGCCATTACGCTGCACATTTTAGATGCACTTTACGTATCTATCGTCGACGGACAACGTTTGACGTCCAGAATGTTGCAGTTATCGAACGGCATTCGTTAACTGAAATATCTTTGCAGTTATCGAACGCCACTTTATTCCCCACCAGCAACGCCACAGCCCTTTGCTGCCTTTTCTTTAACTGAGAAAACCAGAAAACATCCAGAGTGCACTTCTTCAAAATTGACCGTCAGTGGCGATCGCTGTTTCAGCAACCACAGCGAATGCACCGGATGCTGCCGTTAGATCAAGGCTTTTGACCTCAGTCAAGGATCTGTGTCGATTAAATATCATCGGTGAAATTTTGACTTTTACTATTTACAATTAAACCAGTCCTTCTGACTTAAAAATTTTCAAAACAAGTTGCTACAAAACCAATCACCAAAATGTTTTGGCGATGTCAAGAAACATTTTCATGCCAAAAACAATTTTCATATGATGAAAGTAGCAGAAGTTATACTCAGAAACACTGTTAACCGGTACCATTCCATTTTCAGGATAGCAATTCTTGAGGTTAACTTTACACGTGCCAATTTAAAAACCAGCACCCTGCACCGTCTACCATATCAAGGAAACAGGTTTTCTAACGCTGGACAGGTTAAGAAAGATACTAATTATATTTCAATTGTGTTCATAACTATCTTCTGGAAGGAGGAGACTATGATGACAATTTTGTGACAAACCTCCCAACGCCACATTAGCTGGTGAATAATTCACTCAAATGTCTGGCCCCAGCAAAAAAACACGTCAATTTTAAAGTCTGGACATCAGAGGTCAACGAACCCATCAGGCTTAATCTTGGTTTCATGTTACTGCCGAAGTCTTTAGCAAAACGGGGTGTTTTGAAAGTAAAATAAATGCAATGGTTGGTTACATTGGATAGTTCAACACAGGTAGTTGATTGCCGTTTCTAGTGTATCTTCGTTCAGACGCCACCAGCTTTTTAGAGCGATAGCAGCCGGGCTACCAATCACCGGAAAAAATCTGCACGAAATCTACATTTGAATTTGTGAGCCCATCAAGAGAGGCCCTTGTTACATGATAAACAACGGCCATCCGTAATTTCTATACCATTCAGCAAATCATAAAATGCCAAACAAAATATGAACAGTATAAATCATCTGAAAGCGTTTATAAGTGGTCACCAATGCAGACGTCCAATATTGAACCTCAACCAATCAAGTTTGAAATAAATATAAATACTACTTAACTAGTCGCAGTTCTAATTATTTGTTGATTTGAAATGTTGAAAGTGATATTATGTTCTGGAATTGAATAATATTAATTCAATTACATTAATTACATTAATTAATGGCATTACATACCACATGGGACATGAGCCGCTCGCAAGCGGTTCATTTAAAGCACTTCTACAGTATTAACTGCGGTTTCTAGTCCAAGTTACCATTTATGCATTCAAATCATGAGGAACCATTAGATGACTTTAGCCAAGTGAGACGCAGACAATAATCGATGCCTAGACCGTTAGGGAATCGAACCCAGCACTTCCTCAGCATGGTCTTGCAGTATAAAGAAGCATCTACCGTACGGCCAAGGAAGGCCTGACCTATTCTGCACAAAACCCTAACAACACGGAAAATTGCAATTTTAATATAACTTACTATTTACTATATGTCGTTTATACAGCTTTTTAAAGTACTGCGGTGCCAGTGATGGATTTTACAACTTGGTTCCACCTTTTACTTCCAAACTGGTGGTGCTGCCTTTTAGGCAAAAATAGTACCTTAAATAGTAAAAAGTCAAATTTCACCGATGAAACATTTTAACTGACAGATCCCAAACTAGAGGTCAAAATCTATGATCTATCTATTAACATCCGAGGTATCTACTCTTGTACAATAGTTGCTTAAACATAGCGCAACGATCGCATTAGAAATGATTAGACGCTCAACATCCCATACGCCGCATAATCATGCCGGCGTTTTATCCTAAGCAAAAATGCCAAAATCGTTTCTGATTAATGCTTCACGTGATATCTATTCAAAAGCAAAGATCGCAGTATCGGATCGGTCTTCGGATTACACCTTAAGTCATCGGGAACAGTGACGCGAACGTGTTGATTAAGGATAGTTCCAACCAGTGTTTGCAAGAATACAACCACAGTTAAAATACTGACCTCCTTGCTGTGTTGATTCCATTTTTGTGAAATTCATGAATGTTCGTCTATCAGCAAAAATTTACCACTTGTCACCATTTTAGCCCGCCAGGTTGGACAACTGTCGCGCGCTAAATTCAACTGTAGTCACCTTCTTTTCATGCCGAAAGTGACTTTGCTGGAAGTAGCTCTTCATTTCGCTGTTGAAATTTTCATAATAACAGTAAAGGACGATCGCAGTTAGTTAAAGAACATCCAAATATGGATCCATAAGAAGGAAGCCCACGTGAGGCGAAAGTGCTGAGGTATCTATATGGAATAAATTGTCAATTTGTATTAAAAATTTATTTTAGGAAAGTAAACGCGCAGCAATTGCTGAGTTGTTTATGGGACGCATTCAGGCATTGCTGAATCGAGATCTTTGGTTGCTCTATGTCCAGGCAAGTTTGACATGGGGAACTTTATCAGATACCACAACATCCGGAGGCTCGCGAAAAGCAGGTTCTCTAAAGAAGAGGATGTTCCTGAGAAACCGCGGCATTCAGAAACGTATGTATCCTTGACAGCGTTGGTTAATAGAACTCCTGCTGCATGTTCTCATATCATAACTGCTACTAGCGTAGAGGCGAGGGTTTCGACCGCGATCCCCTGTCACCACGGACTTTAAACGAGATCACACAGCATCCACTGGAAGCAGCAGATCGACCAGAAGAGGTGTAGCTCAATGAAATCGCAAAAATTAATCTCGAAAATTGACCAGCTCAGCAAAACCGGGCGATTTCGCACATATGCTTACCACGAATCAGGCAGAAAGTAGTGAACGGCCCATTGGAAGCGCCTATACATTCGCCGCATACATAAAATAACGCCCAGCTCCTAAATCCACGTACGCTTTTAGCGCCATACACGCATGAACTACGCGTGAGCAAAGTGGAAGTGTTGACGCGGCGATGGCGCATTGACCGCTTATTTTCGTTGCACATCTCCGTGTTTTCAACGCACCGTGTACGCGCTTTAAAATGACGCAACATGCATCGGGTAAAGCGGCAAGTATGCTCGATGTCACACTCACCTCGGTCAACGTTACGCTTTAACTTGGCGCTTGTTAGACGTGCACGGCCCTGTAAAGCAACCTACCCCTCTGTCAATAATTATTTTGAAACAGAAAAACTTTACATAATTTTAACGAGTGATATAGCGGATCGATTGCCACGGTGACAAGGTGTAAGAGAATCGGTCAAATAATGCTCACCGCTGATTGAGCGCAAGAGCAAAATTCAAAAAGCTACCATTTTAGTCCTGACCAAGATGTGTTATATTCCCTCAATCATTTTAGGCAGTTGAAACAGCATTTGGTAAATAAGGCTGGGGGGCTCATTCCAGACCCATTTGTGCCTCAGAAAATTTTTAAAAGTAATTCACTTACCGTTTTATTTCAGCTTTACTATATTTCCAGCATATTTATTTTATTATGAATTTGAAAAATATTTTTGCTAGCATTATACATCTACATCATTTGACAGCGAAGCATCGAAATATTTGTTGACCTCTGGAATACCCTTGATTTTGCTAAAATCAATCAATTCAGCTAGCTAGCTTAAAATGAATAAATTTGTTCTGGCATTTGTTACAATTAATCCTCAGTCAGGAAACATAAAACATAATTGTATTAAGACATAAATATTTCGGATTCGTAACACACCATCTGCTTCAAAAAGACTGAAGCAACTGCATAAAAGAGCACAGACAAACTGGTCAATGAAATTTTCAAGACTATCTTTGAAAATGTTTGCGGAGCTGCAAAACAGTGATCGTAAATTATGGAGCTTTTGCCTGCCATATGCCCTGGCAAGATTATCAAAATTATAAAACTTAACAATTTAGTGCACGTTATCGAATGTAAAGAACACACCATTTGAAGAGCATTAGACAAAACTTTGGCAACCTTCGCACTCACAAAAGAGATGCTTAAGCAAATATTTATAATCTCAAAGATCTTGTCTTCCATTTACATTTATAGGATCGCACGTTGAAACTCTTTGTGCCTGCTTTAGTTAGAATTTGTTTTAGAAAAATAGATCATAGTGCGGTTGTATCAGAAAATATTCTTTGCGTTACAATTCAGGACGATTTGTTGTTGCTTCAAGTCTCCTTTGATTTGCAGAGAAATCTCACCTATTCAGAAAACCATAAAACCTCTTCCTAACGTCAGTAACTACAAAAGCTCTGTCTATACTGGAATCTGATTTATATCATAATTTGCATGACTCAATGAATATGCTAGCATAAAAACACTTTAGATTCCAAATGTGTGTCATCGGCTAAATTCATTTAAAGCACATAGCATACATTTGGAATTGCATGAATGTTATATCGATTAAGTACCAATCGTGGAATTTATTCTACCATCAAAGAGTTTCAAAATTTCAAGTAAAAATCGAGATTCTTAGCATTAGCTAAATGGAAATGCTTGAAACTCAGAAATATACTATATGAATTCACAGACAATTCGAAGAAGATTCTGAATCTTAGATGTAACTTCATCCACATTTATAAACATGGAGAGGCATGTTGACACAGACACAGTGCGTCTTTTACAAATCACGACATCATTGGAAATCAATTGGTATTATTCATTTGATTATGCAGTTCTAGGATTAGAACGAGCGAGCAAACCTGTGAAATTGCACATTCCTACCCAGCTGTAGCATAGCCCCCTAATCGAGACTGTAGTTGTAGTTGGACAGTGACCATTCTCACCCTCATTGACCTACTATTGTCACCTGACTGACGCACAGAGAGAACGAATAAATTCGTGTCAAAACAAAAAAATCAAGTTATATACATCATATTTTTAGATACTTAAAAACATTCTTCATACTAGGGTTATGGAAGGACTTAAAACTTCTGCATAAAATATAATTAGGGGCTCCAAAATGCAGGTTTGAATTGGATTTTACTCATTTTTTTGGAGTATTTGGAAAATTCGATTTAATAACACAATAAATGTTATCAACAAGCTCATTATTAGCCTACAATGAGTAGTATTTATATGTATGTCTCCATTTTGTTCATCTCATGTTCGCAAATTATAAATTTATATGTTTCAGATGATCACTTACTGAAATCATCATTTTTTTCTATTTTTATGTTTTCTTCAGAAAAGCTATCTATACCAAGATTCGGCAAAGACAAATCACATGTAACTTCAAGATTAATAATATCCGTGAAAATCCTGTCCGCAAACGTCTCAATTAGACTTTGAGCTATTTGAATAAAATGCGATTTTCATCATTTTAAAAACAAAATTTCAATATTTGTTCATAAATTACCACATATAACGAATCCTAGGAAAAAGTAACAAGCATGATAGGGTATCTTCCTCATATTAATAAAGCCCGTATATTAATCCTAAACATCTATAAACCAAATAAAAAACAATTTATTATCAATTTCTCATCATGTACACAATAATGATAACACATTCTTAATGTTTGGAATATTCAAGATTTTGTTTATAATGTTTAATTCAAAGAATCAAATTAGAAGATAAAATTATAAAGCACTTATTTTCATTTTCCTACCTCTGAGCTGATGGTTTGATGCACTGCCCATTGTACCAGCAGATTCATCTGTTTTCACGCCGTTGTTTTCACTCACCAAGCTAAGTACCATCCTTCAAAATTTACTTACAGCACATGTGCCACCATTCTCACTATGAAAATTACATTTATAAAACCAGCTTGATTTCATAGCTTGATATAGGCTATTTTAACAACTTCAAATTATCCTGGTCCGTATTCCAAACTGTTTACATGGTCTTGCAGTACTTTAAGGGTTGCTGACCCAGATTTTTTATTTCAAAGCGCTTGAATGAACTTTCACTGTGAAATTCAACCTTATGTTTGTAAAATAAATTATACCGAAAGATAAATTAAGGACAATCACAAAATTGAACTATAGATTGGAAAACTGCAACAAAACAGAATTTGTAATTATATTTCAACTCAGATACAAAACATTGAAGAATTCTTGCACGGCAATCATATCGTTGCGTATCAGCTAATATGTGTATTTTATGTTGAAACAGTATTATTGATAGGTAAGTACAGGATTAACTGTTTTGAATGTTATGAAAGAAAAGTGATGATGTTTTTAGCAAAATACTTATAATGATGAAATTAATTTTGAAGTTACTAAATTGTTTTAATTAAAAATTACTGAGCGAGCATAATTATTCTCATGTTTTTGATTATTGGGTGAGAAATCAATGCATTTATATGCGCATTGCTTTTGTTATTGATAGCAACAGACATCTCTATTTCTAGTATGCATTTTAGTATCAAGAACAAATAGATATGTCCTATGAGTAAAGTGTGATAACTTTTGGAAATCCTTATGATGAAATTCATATCTACATTCTGCATGTAGAGAAACCTTTACAACTTGGATTCTAGATAGCGAACTCGAAAATTGAAGGAAATATGAATGGTCGAACGGTGCCTATTATGGATAGTTTGTCAGCTAGCTATGATCATTTCGGGTCTTCGACTGACATGGTAATCTTGTTCGGTTTCCGCATGGTCATAAAGAATACAGGAGATTTATATTTTTACTCAGGTTATCCTTTTCAGACCCGAATTTTAAGGTTAAGGTTTAAATTTAAGGAGAAAGTAGTGTTGCCACAAAAACAGTAGTTACTTTTGTGCATGTAATTACACAACCATTTTTCTTTGGGGATCTTAATGGGTTAACAAAAGTAGATGTTTTTTCCTATTTATATACAGTGAAAACCATTTATGACAGAGTTTTAACTAGGGTTTCTTTGCTACTTGTGGAATATACCATTTTAGAATCAAGAGATTTAAAGAAGAGTTACGTTGCTTACCGAGGTTTTACTTATATAAATATAAAGTCGTTTGACATTTTATCTGTTTTACACTGTTAGGTGATAGATTTATCCAAAATTGCATTTTCCTGACATCTGGCAATTATTACTTCGTTTTAAGGAAGCCTTACACCTAAACAACCTGCAAAAAAAGCCGGCCAAGAATTGGTGCTTATTTCCCATAAAGTGACGGAAATTATTTTTAAGACAATATAGTCGCTTGCAGTCACGCGCCACCACTAAGCCATGGAAAGACCTGATGGTATATTACCATAAGAAAATGATCTGTCAAAACAGTCATTGTAGTCTGAAACAGATTTTTCTAAGCCGTTAACTACCTTCACATCCTGAATCTCACAACGCACATTTTGATCAAACGACCACTCTATTTTACTGACGGTATGATTGAAATCAAAGAGAGCAAACTGTGCGCCTTTTCCAAGAGCAGGTTCTAGGTTCTTGGAAACTTCATGGTGTCTCAGTTGAGCAGATCGTAACGGGACACGAAAGGTCATGTTGTGTAAGGGGAAGCGAAATGCATCTGATTCATACTCTACTGCAGGCAGAAGATGAGCATGATGACGCAGTATGACGATAACAGATCAGGCATTATTGGAAATCTCTATGTCGAATTTCAGAGTCAGTTTGCCAACAAGTGTTCCGCCACACGTTAAGCTATGATCTCTGATGTGGTGATTAACACAACGAAAATTAAGGAGAAACTACAGAAAATGTAAAAGTGAGGTGAAATACCGCCATTTTGAAATGCCGTAACGCCAGTTTTCCTCCGGTTACAACCAAACCAGATGGGGGGTATTTTAGTATGATACAACTTCTGCAAACAAAAGGACAGTTGGAAAACTGTCATTAATTTCCCAGAACCTGCAAGTTAAAAATATTTGTATAAATAACTAAACCTCCGTACAAATGATAATCTCTACTTTGAACTGAGTATCAGTCTAGCGTAATTATCGTATATTGATAAATATGATCGTAATTCGTATCATCGAATCGATATGTATTCTATTCTATGTCCTCGTCAATACTGCAGTTTCTTTTACCGTCGATTCACTGCGAGTCGGAAACACTTTAAGGGTCGGGCAGTACCAGATAAAACTATGCTTCCCTTTAAAACAATTAAATCAAATTCACCAACATTTTTTCACAGGTCTTAATCGATCAAGCTGACTTTATGAAAATTATGTGATCGTTTAATGTCCAAACAAAAAACGACAAGAAAGACGTTTCACTTCCTGATTTCTACTAATGCGGCTACAGGCTGTCAGAATCAAAAGTTTTCCATCGAACCATTTGTTCCAAGTCTCATCGATCTTGTCACGAGTGCTTGGTACGGCAAACATATCAAGAGCATTCAAATGGTACTATATTGATCAAGACTGAATCCATTTACCAATTCGGTTCTTAACCGGAATGGAGAGTTAAGCATCTGCAAACTTTAAAATTACATAGGTTATAGTGTAACTGTACAGATACTTTGATTCAAAGAAGGCTAACATTGGGATACCTGGGACGAATTTGCTAAAACGACAGCCCGCGACGATTATCTGTACTGGAAATGTTTGAGGCTCACCTGATGATCGCTTCACTGTGATTCATCCGAATTTGCCCAAGTGTCAAAGTTTTGATGCCGAGTCACGTCAGTTTCAAACCATGATGTGTGGCACGAGATACGGCGTAGTCATCCTGACATATGCGGAAGTGCTGGTTGTCCTAGCATGCGCCATCCGTCAGGCTCTGTGGACACGCTTTGGGTCTTGCGCTGTTCTTTCACCTAAGAGCTCAACTTGAACCAGATCTACTGAAAAAGGCTTCTGAAACCAAATCGTACATTTTGAGCATGTCAGCAATGCTACGACTGGAAGGGTCTTCAGCAGTCACCAAACGATCCCTGTAATCTGCTGAATCGAAATACTTTCACATTGTTACGCGACAGAATGAAATATGTACACTTTTAACTGAGTATTAATATTAATCTGATTTTTTCAAGTTCTTCTCGAACTGGAAAAATAATACTCGGCCACAACGACCCCAAATGACACTGGCCGGCAAACTAATGGTCTCAACTCACTAAAGAGGTAAGATCACTGCAGAACATATATGATGATGACATGTAGCTTTTTCTTAAGAGAATAATGAGTAGTAGGAATTTGTACAATATTAATGATGTATAATCAGAATTATCTCAACATTTAATTTTTGACATCCAGTTGAAACCATTCTACTTTAGTAACACAGGTTTCTTTAGTTTAGCTAACAGCGTCACGATACGACCTTCCACCCACCGCTCAAATGCTGTTTATTAAAAGGTTTTATTAGTTAGCTGACTGATGACGTCATGACACATATGCATCCTAAGTGATATATGAGGCGAAGTTACATATTTTCACCCGCGATCAAACTGGAGTAAATTTTTATGAGAGAGGAGCTTGATTCGGCACCTCGTCTATAATCGTACACTCATCAGCTGGCATTTATTCCATTATGTATTTGACAACAACAACACAAAATGATCAAATTATATCTACACTAACGTGCGGATTCGCTAAATCTTTGTAAACACTGCTCTATCACCCACAGTGACGAGAATAAACAAAATCAGTTTCCTAAAGTTTTGCACCTAAGAATGGTTACTTGATCTTATGTCAAAATTGGATGCATCAGTGATATCATAGATAGTAAATCCTCCTCGCAAGGGTTGATAAGAGTGATGTAGAAGCTTTGATTTTTATCGTATCGATTGTTGTTATGTGTACTACTCAGCGATCTTGTGAATAAAGTATTTACGTTGTTATATAATAATCGTATGCGATGTAAATTGTTATGCTTTGCATGATCCATTTAAATAGAGAGCATCCATAAACTAAGCTACAAAGGAGAAGCTACCGGAAGTGCGTGACAACCCTACTTAATTACTTGATAGAGCAAATTATAGGGTGGCTAAAATTGCAATTTCGTATGTTGCACTGAGGATTCCAGAGCAGATTCACAGGTGATGACAAATTTGATCTTTTTCACGGAACTTGATCAAGATACAAGAACTCGACAAAGAAACGACAGATCCAAATACTGTTAAGCTGTAGGAAATCAACATAGATTTTTTGTTGCTCTTAGGCCGATTTTCACCCCGCGCTTAGTAAACCGCTGTGGTATATGGAAGCACCGCTTCGGAAAGCGTAGGAAGAAATTGGCCCAGATATCTTTGTGAATACCCAGTTAAATTGTGTTAGGCGAACTCTTTATGAAGCGTCATCCGCGCGTCGCGCGTGCTCGGCGTTTCATGTTGTCACCTAAGGATGTATACCTGTCGCACCGCAATGCTCTAGAGTCTAGAACCAAATTACATTGACAAATCAATAGTCCTTGATATATTAGTCCTCAGCTGCTACGAATACAAAGACTAAAGCAATAGTTTGTTCTGTGCTTGTTATGCACAAATTGAGCTACATGTAAAACAAAAGTACGATTTCTATACTAATTCCATATAAATTTGAAACATGATGCGAAAAGCGAGGAGCAACCAATCGAGTTTCATATTGTATGCAGTGATGAGTCCCAACGATTCAGAAAATCTTGATCTCACTTGTGATTTTCGGTTTAACCTATAAGTGCGCAATTGGCACTAGTGGTACAACTAAATAAATTTGATTTTTAATGAAACTCCTTTCGATGATGGAATTCATCAAATTTGACTGTGAATATCTCGTTTCGGAAGCATAGCTTCATTAAAATGTTTGTCTTACATACAGAAAGATTTTCAATTTTACCTTCCAACATCTTTATTTAAAAAATGAGTAATATCTATTAGCAACGAGTTAAAAGTCAGCTATCTGTATGCCAAAAGATATTCAAATATGACACTGACAATTTGGGATGATTATCTCACTCGCAGTGAAATCAAAACAACATTCGATACGAAATGAACACAAGCAGAATGCCGATATTTTTTCCGTGAAGCAAACATCAAAAGGATCAAAACCTGGACCAAATCGAAAACACTTCGAATTCAGGCCAAGATGTCTATTTTGATGATTTTACGACAATGTTCCAAGTCGGCATTCATAGAGTGCAGAAATCACAGAGCAGTCAATTCCACAACAGCTGAACAGGTTCGAGGCCTTAAATTATTTCAGCGTGCCTTGCATCACATATGAATTAAAATATTTTCTGAATTCAGAATACGATATTTTTGCAGAAAATCGTTTTCAGTAGGTGATCTCCGAAAGCACTACTACGGCTCGTACCTTTTCAGAATCATATCATTGAAAATAATCGACGATATACAATGTTCCCATTGAAGAAAAGTCATTCGCAGTTGACAGACGGCTGGCTAGAGAATGAAGCAGCAGGCGATTACACGATGATGTTAATCGATTTTCAGCGTAAACGTCGTCAATGATGCATTTCTGAAGTAAGTTACTCTAGCGCGCATTTAAATTGTGTATTTTGTCGTTGAGATTTATTGCTTGCAACGTATTGTACCTATCTATGTTGCATTTCCGGTTTATATGGGATCGCGTTATCGATTCAGCGGTAAAGATGCTACTATAAGAGTGATATACTATTCGAGATTTATAATATTACTGACAGAAATTGAACAATGAAAAAATGTATTTTATGTCAGCGTACTCGGTCAATTTTGCATCCATAATTGACATTGGTTCCGGCTCGACTACCGTACCACATGTTCAGAGTATTGCAGAAGATTCATTTTATGCCGGGTGTCTAATAGTTTGAATACAAATGTATGATCATTTGTTTGTAGCTCAATGTACATATTCTGTTGATCGTGAAGACGTGTATATATATGCGGTTGACATTCTGTCACTGTGCTTGTTTTTACGCGCGCCGAAAATGGATTGCATCGTAAATAATCGTTTTGAAGGTCAAAATCATTATGGCAGTACTACAAACTGATGATTTTGAGGTACTGATTGACCTCCAGGCCGGTGCTAAGATGGAAGATGAGGCCTCAGGTGGCTAATAGAAGGATAACCTTTATACACGGAAAATGCGATTAGGTTCTCAATATGGGCAATGTCTACCGATTTTGACAGCTTACGATCTCCCAGTCCTCTTCTGAACTCTTCAACATTCTTTGCTTTGTCCTTCGTCATGCTGCAAATAACAAGGTCATACTCAACTGGACCAGACAGTACATCTCAAATCTGGAAACGAAATTCATGAGACGGCGTAAAGGCTTTATCGGGTTTTAGAAACATTTAAGTTCCGGAGAAGTAAATAGAGGTCATTCAAAGAAATGTTCAAACGTTCCTTATAAACAGCTTCTAATGAAAAGAACCTAAAGAAATATTAAATCTCAATTTTTGCAGAAAGTATTCGAAATTATTGAACAATCTTAGAATATTAGAAATATTCTCAGTTATTTCATCAACATTTTAGTTACTCTCCTTGAAATTTCAGGGTTTATCGAGCTTTTTCGATTTCTAGAAACTTAGTATGATTGGAAATTCAAAGTTTTCGAAACAGTAGCAACATCGTTTGAATACTTTACCAGAGAAATCTGCAGAAAGAAATGTCTTCATTACAGGCATATGATACGTTGTACTTGCTATCACATTATCGAAAGGTTTCTTGACAACTTTCAGAAATGCCATGCATCTTCATGTTATTAAGCCAGAGGTCATATGCACACTTAAAAAATAATCCCGCAATGCAATGCAAGCAAAAACATAAAAAATTCTTGAAGAAAAATGATTACAATAAATAAAGTCAGGTTTGTTAGAAGTTCTTCGGTAACCTAAGCATTCGTATCTCCTGCTCAAGTAAACAATTGTCTTTTTCATGTTGTCTAAATATTACGGGCAGTTTATTATTTACTTCAATATTCTTTATTCAATCAAAATCTCAGCATTGAATTTGTTCTGTCAGTCTGATTACTTCATTCTATATTACAATCAGCATTGAATCAGCATGAATGATACTGTTCCAACTCCAACATTTCTCTCGTCAGAGTACCAAATGACTGTAACTACTTCGTCATATCACTCACCATTGCTCATCTTCAGGCACAAATGTCAATTCATAGGTGGTAAGCATATCTAAAACATTTTGTTTGAAAACGAAGTTGTGTTTTGAGTTATATTCATCGAAAGTGTATTACTTTGTAGAAATTAGATTCGTACGCAATTCAACCAACAATTATATGTGCGTTGAGAATCAATATCCTCGTGTTTGGGATTCCTAACCCAAGATATACACATTTTCGAAGTTAGAAAACATGATAAAATATATTAAAACTCATGTAAGAGAGAGAATGATAAGTATTCAACAGTTACGCCCAGAAACTATCAGAGCACGATAAAGCACAGTTCATCAAAGTGAGAATTCTAGGGCAACTGATTCTATAGGAAATAGCAGCCCCCCCCCCCTGTAGTTAGCCAATGGACAGGCCCAACCATTAACTCTACCAACAAAAACAAGAGATAGAGGAAAATCCAGTGGTGTTGGTGCTGATGTAATTTTCTTGTTGTAAGAAATTGAAAATTTGTTCATTGTCACATGTGACAAATGACGTTTCCTTCATTTATTTATTTATTTTATTGTTACCTCCATCCGAATTATAGTCTAATGAAGCTTACTAACAGCCATATATGTCTCACAAAATAGTCAAGAAACTTACAAAATAGTCAATTACTATAAAAATAAAATTCACATTTATCACTTGTTTGAAGAGTTAGTTTGCACAACCATTTAACTAATTGAAATCATTAGGTTGCTTCAGTGTCTCGGTACTGACTGACCTACGAGACTTAGCGATGTCGACACTCGAAGACGGCCTTACTGTCTGAGCTCACGCATCTGCCAAGGTGCCACAAGGGTGGGATTCAAAGGGACTAAACAAACGAAATGGCTTCTTCCGGAAACTGACACGGCTGGATCAGCGACGATGGATCGGGTGATGTTCCTATTTCGAGCAGGCATTCTCGAGTCCTCTCGAAACCTGAGAGGTTACGCAAGGTGATGGCCGCTTTCACTGCTACTCACATCGCTTTGAAGGGAAGAGCAGGACCAACACGAGGGTACATTCAAAAGTCCGTCCAGCCATTTGGCTTCGCCGAGACATAGACAATGGCACGTAACTTTGAGAAGATGGAGGAAGTACATCAGACCGGTGAAGAAGTAAGCGATCGGATTAAATATCAAAGACAGACATGATAGGAAGAGGTTCAAGAGACGAAATGTGAGCCACCCACCGCGAGTTTGCACTCGGTGTCGAGGTGGTAGAAGAATTTTGTACTTGGGCTCACTGGTGACTGCCGAAATACACCAGCAGAGAAATTCGGAGACGCATAGGCTGGAAATCGTACGTACTTTGACCTGCAAGACGCCCGATCGAATAGAGTTCTCGCCCGTACCAACCGACAATCTACAAACGCCTACAGACCGGAGTCCTCTACGGACACGAGAGCCTGGACGATGCTCAGGAGGACCAAGCGCATTGAGTTTTCGAAAGAAAGCTGCTACCATCTATGGTGGGTGAGATGGCGGACGGTATGTGGAGGAGGACGAACATCGAGCCGCATTCGCTGTTCGGGGAAACCATCCATCGTTCACACCGCGAAAATCGGACGACTGCAGGGCCGGCACGTAGCCAGAATGTCGGACAGCAACCCGGTGAAATGGTCCTCGACAACGGTACGACGACAAGAAGGCAAAGCAGCGGGCAAGGTGGACGATCAGGTGGAAGATGACTTGCGGACCTCATAGACTGCGCTGATAGGGCAGCTAGGGACCGAGCGAATGGAGAAGACTCTTATACTGCAAAATATCAATTTCAGTCTGAATAAATAAAATAATAATACAAACTACTTTTCAAAATTATTTTAACATTCACTAAAAGCTCAAAATAATTTTCAACAAAATTCATTTATATTCTACAGCATCTATTTTTTTCCGCGCGACTTCACATTTTCAGCCTTAACTGGTTAGCAACATAGCAGCTCCCTCATAAACTCGAAAAACCTACGCATGCCGAAACGCGAAGCCATAAACCTGGTGATCATGCTGACCATAACGCCGTTACAGGAAATTTCTGCGTCGGAGGCGTTGTGAACAACATTACAATTCAGCCAGAAGTAGGCATCGATTCCGCCACGCAGTTTCAACGAAAACTGTATCGCTCTTCTTTCCAATGTTTCGATTCCATCGTTCATCATGCAGGCCTGGTAGGGGTCACTTAGTGACTTGGCTCTTTTTCGCTAGTCAATAAAAGCCCTTTTTCGACCTCAAGTCACTAAAGTCACTTTTTCCAAAAAGTCATCACTATTTTCAACTATTTTGAAACTATTGACAAGATTTTTAAAAGCATCCATCGAAGCCGTTTTGTTTATATGGAAATTGAAAATCATGTTCAGATACTAGTGTGAAAAAATGATCACCAACTCAAACTTTACAGGGAAGGTAAGAAGGCTTGATTCTCCCTGTTTTCAAGAACTAAACTGCCACAGCAATACAGATTACTATCTTGCTTATCTAAGGTGAGCTGAAATGATTGAGTTGTGGGGAGGATAAACGATTTACAAAATCAACAAATGATATGTTACAATGTATCATTTTCCACACAACCATAAACTATAAATGATCTTCACTGAAAAAATGCCATCATTCCACCACAACCTCAGATATTTGAATTTTGAGTTGTTGCCTCATGATGAGAGACTTTATCTCTCATAGGGTATCTATAAAAATATTTCAAAAATCAAGAAACATAAATTTGTTCTCATGCAGCAGATGTAATGAAGGGTTTGCTCTAGCAAATATTTAGGAGGATATCAAGAAAAGGATAAGTCTCCAATTTTGAAGATTGAGTGTCGAATTCCATAGCAAAAATGTCTGAAATACGCACTTAGTGAAAATCTGCGATTTGAGAAAATATTTAAAAATTTAGAATATTCCTATTTCAGCATGAGGTCGAACGTTCAATCCCAAACTCGTAGTACATGAATCTTCATAATTTTGATTGGCTTTACTTTGTTCCTGCACAAAAATTCCAAAACATCCACTAAACTCTAAGTTACCAAGTCACAATGATCGTAATTTTCACTTCATTCTCACGAGAAGAAAATGCTCGCAGAGTACGAGAAAAATTTTGGGCCAGTGCTAAGAGTGAAACCATATTTCGATCACCTAGTTAAACATGATTTGCAGACCCCATAGCCTAAATTGTCCTGCTTTTACTTATAGAGAAAATCCTGTGGGGTTAAAGAGAGGGTAACTTTTTAGTCTCTAGTAGATAAAAGCTTGAGTACGATTTCATTTTTCTTTTTCTGAGTTTCTTTAGAGAGAGAGGTGAGGAAAGATGTTTTCCGCCACAAATTACAAAAAATATCTCCTTCGACCCAAAACGCTTGATTTTCCTCATCGAACTTGCTAATGTCACATTTGGTCACTTTTTTCGCAACTGAAAGTCACTTATTTCGGTCCTTTCGTCAGCTTTGGTCACCAAAGATACTATTTTGAGCGGCTTGTCGTACCAGCCCTGCATATGGCGGTAGAATGGATGCATCACGCCACGGCAGATTTCCAGAGCTATGCGAACGAATTTCTTTTGAACTGACTCGATTCGTTCGATCCAGTTCCAGCATGAGGACACCAGACCATTGCTGATTCCAAAATTGATCGTACCAATGCGCATTACAGCTTTGAGGCAGAGGGATCAGTGAATCCATCGGCACTTTCAGAATAAAGCCAAGCTGTTTGTTAGCTTTAGAGATAACGTTTTCGTAATGAAGTCGAAACGTTAGTTCGCCTATCGAGCATCACGCCAAGGTTCCTAACTTGATCGAGTCGTTCCAACGGTTGTCCAGATGTGCGTACATTGTGCAACGGATATCGTTTTTTTTGAGAAATCGTACGCATTTATCGCACACAGTTCCAGGTAATTACGTTTGCTCCATTCTTCGAAAGCAGATTCGACGGTTTGCCGATAAGTCTCACGGCACAGTCACTAAGGTCACCGAAAGTGAGACTCGGTCGAGCAGAATCTGACGCTTTTGTTACATCTGGTGCCTCAGGGAGAACTCTTATGCGTATTATTCCTGTACATAAACGACGTCACATATGTATTAGTTGCTGGCAATCGAGTTTTACGCAGATGACATGAAAATCTTTTGCACATTATGCTCATGGGTATTGATGATTGGACTTTGAGCTACAAAAGTATGATCTAGCTAACTTGACGATTGCTAGTGAACATCTAACTTTTGATCTTGTGTAGTAGGACGTCATGATTTACCCGATCGAAGGCATCTTTTGAAATCGGTATAAACAGATTCCAAACCGCATCATAGAGCATGCACACAGAGGAAAACTCAACGTTAGTATTGACTGACCTTCGGATATAGCCTGCTGACAGGAAATATGATTTCGCAAGATTCGAAAAGGGCATTATTAAAATAATCTCAAATGTTTGGAGCAGGCGCACAGTGATGTTATTCCTCTGTGATTA
Organism: Armigeres subalbatus; assembly: GCF_024139115.2. NCBI lineage: Eukaryota > Metazoa > Arthropoda > Insecta > Diptera > Culicidae > Armigeres > Armigeres subalbatus. Next base: position 124,721,888 of record NC_085139.1, read on the forward strand.
CCTACGTTATTTAACGCCTTTCTGTGGATAGGGACAAAAACGATGCCTTCCAGCTAGTAGGAAACTCCATTTGATGTAAAGATTTTGAACAGCTTTTCGAGTGGTGTACTAAGCGTAGTTGAACATTCCTTCAGAACCGCAGAAGGAATTCCATCGACCGAGATAGGAGATTAGGCTTGATTGCATTAAGAACTTGTACTTCTGAAATTTCGGATATTGAAGTCGATGCGCTTGTTACAACATCTGCAAAATAATTTGTAGGTGCTCAGATAACAGTCATCGTATATCTATGTATATTTAGAGTTGTATAAAAGTAAATTTCCTATCACTATCGTAAAAAGTAGACAATTGAGTTATAAATAATGTTCAAAAAGAATCAAAAGATTATGTCTGACTCATCAATGTTTACGAAGCAACATCAGCGTTGGTAAAATAGTATAAATCATGTTTAACGTAAGCACGTTTAAGATCATATAATGTGATGTAAAATGTTCGTATTATTATACATACGCCATCGGATGTTTTATCGTAAACTAGAAGTTTTAGTCATAAATCATCAAACTTTTTCATAGATAGTTGACTCGTTTCACGTTATCTCTGTTAGAACTGAAGCATATTTTAAAGAAAAATCATGTCTGAGAATGGTTAAACTAGATTGTCTAAAATTAAGAAAACGCGGTACATACAGTAGATTATTAAAAGTATCGTGACTGTTTCAGGAGAACGCTAAATGCTCTACAGATGGACGAGAAATAAACAACAGAGTCTAGTGTTGTATCACCATCTGGTTCAACGCACAGAAAGAAGCAATTCAAGAGAATTCCATAATTGCAGAGACAATTATTGCCTTGATCAGGGAAAACAGAATATGAAGTTATTAGTAATTGTCAATGTTTCTTTAAAAAAATCTATTAAATTTTTATTACAGGCGACGAAAGAAAATTGTTCAGATATTCGGAAGTGGTCAAAGAGAATAATATCCTCAAACAGCCCTTAAATCGCTCATAAATTTTAAACACAAACCTTGGACTAGAATTAGCTAGATCCTAGATCAATTATGAACTCCAAGGAATGTATCAGTTGTAACCACAGAGAACGGATAAGTACTGGCAATGGGCTAGAACCTTGCTCAGACAGATATTCCGAGATTTAGACACACCTTTGTCTATTTCAATTAACATAAACGTAGATGGTTTACCTCATTTACAAATTCACTAAAAATTCTGGCCCATATTAGCGTAACATCCGGTTTGAAGCACCTCATATTGCACCCATGGTCGGTATATTCACGGAATGGAAACCAAAAAATGTGAAATGAATTTCAGCGCCTTCATTGATGAATTGTTGTTTGTTGGAGAACGGAGTTCACGAATGGGTATCTTTCCTAAGAATTGCTGTTTCATCTGTGACACTGGCCAGGTCATTTTAAAAATGTGGGATCAACTTCTAAGCAAATAGGCGTACATAAAATGCACCACTCAAAGCGATTTGTTCAGCAAATATCGGGAACTATGTCATATCCGAGTCGACTGACCGCTGAGAATTGATGAAAAGTTTCGGTCAAAGCATACTCGATCATCAAAGAGGTGACACACCGTCATGAAGGCTCCAATCGACATTATCCAGGATGTCGTTGTCGGTGATTCTTGTCATTTGCTTTAACTAGGTGTAATGAAAAAGCTTTAACTAGTTGCAGGTTCAGTCTATGAAAGCAAAATGGAGTACTTTTCAGAAAAGGCAATATCGGATTTAGTCTGCTGAAGTGTTCCCATGGAAATCCATCGCAAATGAGGTCATTAGAGTTTGTATCATTATGGAAAGGCGTAGAGTACCGAAATTTGGTAACTATGTTGGTATAGTAGCACTTAAAGACCTTCTTCCTGAGAAGTTTTACGACCATTTCTCTACCTTTTTCTGTGCGTAAGAATTTGTTTGTCGAAAAATATTCAAATCTTTTTACCTGTAGCTTGGTTCTGATTCTTGATTTCTAGAGAACTTGTCATTATATTATGAATATATCTCAAGCAATATCCACAATTTCTTCACATTGTGGATGAAGTTGAAAGATTGGTCCATACCATCGTTTTCGCGTATCCGTTTGAAAATTTTATGCATTCATTGAAAAATTAGTAAAAACAGGTCCAAACCCATTAGCCCAAGTTGCAGCTCGAATAATTGAGTCGAAAAATGTCGATGTACTAAAGAGGATCGTATGTAAAAAAATAGCATCAAATAATGTGTCAGTAGAAGAAAATGGAAAACTATCTTAAATATCTCAAGCTCTTAAATTAAGTACAGATTTCCAAGATCAATGGATATTGAGACAATCCGAAATCATTTGTTTAAAGGTGTTCTATGATGATGAAAATGATTACATCATAGGGTCTAAAATTGTATTTAAATATGATTACTTCCTTAGACATTCAAATCGTCATTTCTTCACATTTATATTTCCAAAATTAATGCGAGTAACCTTACAAATGCCAGTCATATTCATATTTCGGACATATTTTGCAAATTAGTGCCGTTTCAAATGAAAGTGTAGTCTTTATTCCACTACTCCATACGATTACGAAATAACTTGATCAGTTATTATGGAGTTAACGCATGTAAATCAGGTATGAAATCTCACATATAAAACACAAAACATAAATCACATATAGAAGAAAATCGTTCAATAAAAGAAAACATATTTAAAGGTAGACGAATGAGAGGTGACCATAACAAAAAGTGCAGGATTCCATTTCAACCACTATCGACAGCCACAAAGTCGAGGCAAAGTCATTGGCGTACGAGTTAATCGCATGTTTGTTCCAACGTAATTAGAGGTCTAATTGTCGCAACAACTCAACTACTGCGGAGAAGAATTGCGGGAAATGCTCACTATCTATCAACATGTATAGTGATCCGTTTACTGTGTGCGAAGGGATTGTGGTCACATTTCACGCCGACTGTTTGAGCACCGAAAATGAATTGTACTCATCTGGATTCGCGATGCCTGATACGATATTGTTCTGTAAGTGGAGAGAACGCACGACTATTGATGTTGCTACCACCGCTCGACCTACCTGTTCGATGGAAGATGAGATCGTTGAACTAAATGTGTAAAGAAATTGCAGACAAACTCACCAATTTCGTTTAAAATCAGAACCTGCAGTTCCGTGCCCGCATTCAACACCAATTTCACATCCGTGCTGCTTGATGAATTAATGAGACAACGTTTTTGACAGAATGGACGAATTCGTCGCAGATTCCATCGCAGCGCCAAATCCGAAACGTTCTTGCTCTATCTGACGAACATTGAAAAATACTACTGAGGATGAGATTATGTGGATGGTATCACGATTCTTTGAATATCCCCACTCTAGTTGTTTAGATGTGATCAAATTGGTACCGAGAGCAGAACCGTCAATACATGGATTACGTTTCGTCTAGTCATTGAATATGAACTGAAAGCAAAAAGCGTTGAATCATTACTTAATACGGCCTAAAGTGGTAAATTTAGAGAACTCGGTACATCGCCATGCCAAAACATGGAAACCTCCTAAACTGGAAATAGTGTCCTCAAACTGTTTTAATGTTTTAGTATTGTGTTACATTGTACATGTTTATCCCTTAATGATTTATATGCGCGGTTATAAGCGATATATGTTAAATGATGCTGACAATTAATGTTGCAGTGAAGAAGTTAGAATAATTGTTTAGATTTAAATGTATATTATTGTAGTATGTCAATTGTAATGCATTTGTAAATTAGCATTGTTATTCAATAAGACTATAAAGTCAGTTGGATGTATACAACAAACAAATAAACAAATAAATGTATACCATCACGATCAAATAAATGTGTACCAAGGATGATGGTAGAATTATATAACAGTATGGACCACAATGTTGACTTTAACGAATAGGAATATGTAATCAATGTTCATAATGAGAACGAGTGTTCATTGCTCACTCCGGAAATTCCCCTACGATACAATTTGAACCACGAAGACAACGACATTAAGATTACAGCAACGATGCAAAGTTACAATAATATAGACAAAAATTGTAATAGTATGACGAAGACAATCATAACTAGAGGCCTGGCAGAGAAACGCGGTGTATAAGTTTGCCGCAATCGAATCGTCAAAAAACAGTCGCAATCACAGGAGACCTGTCAAGCAGCCAAATGTGTATTCAAATACCGAAAACGCTTAAATTCGATTTGCGCCATTTTCAAATAAGCAAATTTCTATATAAGTTTGCAATAAATATGCGTGTTTTATTTTATAGATGAAATGAAATTGCATTGTTTATTGATTCTATTGTTTAATTATGTGGACATTGAAATAGCGGATTGTCGAGACTACTTTATCTATATAAACCATTTCTTCCTTTTAGCAATGTTGTTCTTTTGATGAAGAAGAACAATGCAGTGTTGGCAGAGCTCATATTTTCTATCCGCGTTTCTTATTCAGGCCTTAATCACTAACCGAAGTTCAAACACTAGTAACGATCATAAATATTGCTAACAAGCGGTGATGTTCACCACTTGATAACGACGATCAAGAACAGTACTAAATGTTGTCGACGATAATCAATGATTTGAACTAGACGATTAGGGCGACCATCCATGAGAGTGACCCATATGGATCAAAATAACGCATTCGACGTGACTTGATACGCAGGTAATCTGTTGTAAGCATGACAACACGTTTGATGTTCACGACGGTTAGAGCACCTGTTATTCACAACTTCATTTATCTTAGTAGGTATAAAGTATTTGAAAACGAAGATATAAGCATAAACAAACGGAAATCCTAGCATATGGCGTTCCTGACTATATAACATAAATAGTTATTAGAATGAAGAACAATCTTGACCTAGGACGATGATAATCTGATTGGAAATGATAGATTAACAGGACAACGACATGCCGTTACTAAGATGATTATGGATTGATTCTACCTTCAAATATTGAATAATATTAAAGAAAAACACAGTCAGTACTTGAAAACGTTATGCACCACATTGTCTGTAGTATTTTCATAGTATCAGCTTACTCTCGTGTTAAATACGTATATGTGTCGTCGTCGTCGTGATATTAACATCGTTGTCATGGTTCTCAACGTCGTTAATATAGTCTTACATCATAGATCGCTATTGTTCTTGTCGATGAGACGCCTCTGTCTTGGTTCAAATTATAAAGTCTGATGGGAATTGTCCTAATGAATCGTCTCATCCGTGAGGTCAGCCTTGTGGAAGCCAGAATTCGCACGTCGTGGAGTTATTCCGATGGTATCGTCGTTGTTGCTGAGGCCCATGATCAGTTATTGTTTTACTGTTAGATCGCCCTTTCACAATGCAAATTTGCTATCAATATCATATTATTTGAGCATAGTTGTTAGGATTTGTTTATTTTCAGCAGGTGGAGAGTACGTCCATATTAAAGAATGATAGATCGTCATTCAATTGTGATCGTGGAATACATTACTAGTTGTTAGTCTTCATCGTCGTCCTCATGATACAACCTCATCATTGATGAGATCACCGCTAATTACATAGATAAAATCTATGACATCTATATGATTAAATACTAGGTGTATTAGGTGTCCCAAAATTGGACAAAGTCTGAATTTGAAGCTCAACCTTCAAAATGAAAGTTAGGTAAAACAAGAAAATTGCTTCTACGACAACTCTGGGAAATGATCGTTTAGGGTGGCTCTGACGCGTTTTATGCGAAAAAGTATTTTTAATAGGTGATCGAAAACACCGGTATATCGGAAAGAAATCGATGAACCCATCCATTTTATGATTTTTACATTTAACTAAGGCAATTTATGGTAAACTTTGATACAGCATGTTTTAGGTCTATATTTTTCACTGATGCTAATTACGCCCAAAATGATGATTTTTTTCTTATTTTTTATAATGCATCCAAACGGGTATCCATCACTAATGCTTTTGAAACTGATATACATAGAAAGATGAGGAAGCTTATAACGAATATTTTCTAAAATAGCAACATCCCATTCTATCGTTTAAAAGTTACTACGATTTACGCAGCTGAAAACTGAAAGATTTTGACCACTATAATACCTGGAACGCTTTATGAGCAATGAGCATTTTCCATACTTCAACCAAATGAGTGCTTAATAACCACATATAGATTCTATGGGAGCATAAAATTGATTTTATTACTTATTTGAGTGTTATAACTGGAACCCAACGATGGATCAGCAGTAACAGACTGATCTACAAATTAAGTCAGTTATTCGTGAGTATCAGCCAGATTGATGATAGGATTTCAAACTACCATAGGTAGGTTCAAGCTATCGTTTCTGTTTGGTGAGCTGTGCAATGTTTCACGATAATCATGAAATTTATTGTTTTCATCAACTTGATTTTTAACCAGGCACGATCAGTGAAGTTAGTCCTGGATCATTTTGGTCCCTGATTTATCGATGCAATCAACTTATCATGTATTCGTATTGGTAGTCAAAAATAGTTGTACAGTTATGTAGATTGTTCTATTTCCAGAGATTCCTAGATGGTAGATGCCAAATATCAATATGCATTGTTAATATAATGATAATAGTATTCAGTGCAATCTGGTTGCAATATTATTAATCAGTATACGGTTGCGTTTATCCAACGTAGCTTGCTGAATGAGATAAGACAACGAGCGTGATAAAATCGAGTTTTGCTTGTTGCTAGCTGCACACACTCATTTTGCAATGGCGTAAAATGAGCTTCAATATGGCTGGTAAACATACAAATCGATATCAAATGATCTAGGTATGGATTTTTCATCATGATCGTTTGCAAAAACAGATATCCTAAAATCAATCGCTGTTATCGAGAGAGTCATTACAGCTCGACAAACCAATGACACTAAAACCGAACTACTCTACATGGTAGTTTTGAAACCATAATCATCTTATTTGAGCACTCACCCAACCAATCGAACAATTGTGTAGTCAACATGTTACTGTTGGTCCACGTTGGTTCCATTATAACACCACCTAGCTATTAAACTCAATTTTATGCAAACTCATAGTAATTACCACATTGGTTAATAAAGCGCCCATTTGGTTGGTATGGAAAGTGAGCTTTTTACTTAACATGAATCCGGTATTAGATCCGAAATTTCAAAAGTTCTTTTTCCAGCCAGGTAAATCGTAGATAGGATAACTTTTTAAACGGATAGAGAGAAGTGCTTTTTTTACAAAATATTCAGTATAAATATCACCATTCTTTCATGTATATCTAGTTTCGAAAGCATGCAAGATTGGATACCCGTTTTGGGATGCATTACTAAAAATATTAAGAAAATTATCATTTTGGGTATTTAAAGTGCCATCATGAAAATATATAGACTCAAAACATGTCGGTATCAAAGCTTTTACCAAAAGTATAGACCCTAGTTAAATGTAAAATATAAATGGATGTTTTATCTGAATTTTCTTCTGTATACCGGTATTTTCGATGTGTACCTGTATAAAATGCACTTTTTCTATAAAACGCGTCGGGGGCCACCCTCAACGTATCATTTCCAGAGTTGTCGTAGAACAATTTTCTTTTTGTTTTACCCATGTTTTCATTTGAAGGTTGAGCCTCAAATCCGCAGACTTTGTCCACATTTTGGGACACCCCGTGTATGCTTTCATCGTAATAGTCGTATGTGTAAATCATTGATGATTGGCAATATTCTCAGGCAATATGGGGTAATCAATGTAGTTAAATTCCTAATGTTAACGATGATCGTTAATGGCTTATCGTCAGCTAATCGTAGTTTTATCGGCTACACATGCACCGTCATTCGATAAATGAATATCCTCTATTTATCCTTTTTTATTTCAAGAATAAACAGTGCATTTTAGATGTTTAACTAGCGGAGGTGAACTATTTCTAAGGCTAAAAAACCTCTTTAATAAAGATTTTAATAATAATAATAATGTTTAACTAGGAATAAGTGTTCTTCAGAATAGAAACAATCATATCAATCTTCTACTACCACACTTGCAGTGATGTATGAAGGTGTATGTCAATTTAGAACTCTCATATTATTAATATCTGAAATCGTGCTCTGCCATCGTCCAGGATAATGCTTATAATATTACATTAGCAGACTCAATCGAATTTGAATCTGAACATCGAAGTTATTTCCACCGATTCTTCGTCATCAGATTCGTTAGCTTTCTCTCGCAACCATTCGTTCATCATCATGATGAAGCAGGATCTTCTGGTCTGTATTGTCGCCCATCACCTTGCAGATATTGCAGCTGCTTCATTACGATGATGCGTTCTCGGTCTGCATGCCGATTCGGAAGTTTGGCACGTAGATCGTGGGGCTTCAGTAACGAAAGAGTTTATTTCGGCAGAACAGCTCTAATTCTGCTGTGTGTACTATCGGATCACCACATCGCAAACTATCGCCAATAATTGAATGACATTGCCATTCACGGAAGCTCTTAGCCTTATGTTCCCGGCTGACTCTCTTCGTCCGTGTCCTTTGTCCAAAAACATTTGAAGACAATCAACCAGTAGGAGGGGGAAAGCACCCAGTAATTGCAACATGATTTATTGTCTTATTTGTAACGCTATCGGCGGGTATTTTTACATTATGCAAACAGTTAAAAAAGATGGATTACGGATGCCATCAAAAATTGTCAAATCCAATCATATTGATAATATTACATTTCAAAAAAGGTGATATTCTGTTGCCGAAAACTCTGCAGTGAGGTAAAAACGCCTTTTAGCTGGCAACTACTAGGAACAAAAGCTACATGTCGAATCAGCATCTGGTATGGAAGTGGAGACGTGAAGATTGGTGGTTATTGCTTCAGCGTTTTCTTTTGCTCCCAAATAGTGATGTTTCTTCAAAATGAGATTTTTCGTTTTTCAGACTGGCTTACAGGTTCACGTTAAATTTTTTCGCCTAACCACATAATTTTAGGACTAGTCGTGTTCGCATCTTTAATGATTTCAAATGACTGAAACCACAGTCAAACGTTTGCATCGGGGCGTTGGGTGCCCTCCATAATGCATTATCGCCTTTCGGATGTATGGTTTGAATTATGATTTTGGAGAAATATCTCCAACTGAAGAGAAAATATGATTACTCATTGTTTAGGGATATTTACTCAAATCTGCATACAAAGGGTTGACGGTAGTTCGTATTCAGCTTGATGTTCCATTTGCTGAGCTCATCCTCTGTTACTTATGAGGCTGTGATTTTCGACGATGTCATTCTTGACTCGGAGTTCTCCTTGCTTCAATATCAGACAGAGCAGCATAAACGCGCTGAAGTTATTTTCGCAAGCCGACAGATTTTTGTGACAGCTCGTTGATGAAGCCTTGAGACTCTGGCTTCATTTGCTCGTGCTCATCGACCTCTCAATTTTAAAGAAACTTATAACAACTATTGAAAACAATTGCGAATATCACTACTGGTCTATTGTAAGCTGATGATGGTTTCTGCTACGATAAATCATATTTCGTCCTGTAATAACTTTCCGTCACCAACATACATAAGTTTGTTACAGGTGGATGTACCTAAAATTGTATATAACGTTCTATTGCTACTGTTAATACATGCTAGTTAAGTCACAAAAATAAAGGAAGGATCAAATATAAGAAGGTAAACTGGGGTGTGCGGTAGGAAGTATATGCTAGAAGAATATAACTGGATATAACTATGAACATTCTTGGTGTCACTGTAGACTCAAAAGAAGATTGAAATGCAATGAACTTGTATAACTGTTCGTACATTATTTTACTCTGATGCATTTTACTGGATGTTGGCAATTAACGATCCGCAGGAACGAATTTGTTAGATGAGACGTTAAGGCAACGTTGGTTGTTGCTAACGGCAATCAAGCAGATGCTTGTGGATGAATAAGCGTTGCTTCATCGAATGCGGAGAGTCGACCTGAGGGCTTATAGCAGAAATTGCAATCAAGGATACATTTTGTATTTCTTAGTTGTTTGTTGTGTACAGTGGGCTTCGCAGTTTTCGTCTATGCCATCGACGCTCGTAGACATACAGTTGACTGAATACGGGTTCATTCAGTATTCAAAACATTCAGTTTGCGTGGCTCATTGGGATACTCAAACAGCAGCCACGAAGTCTCATTGTATGAGTTCGATTCTCGAATCTTCGATAGTGTTCCTAATTGGATATGATTGTGAAAGAAGTTATTTTAGGTTGCGCTGATAGGAAACCAGTACATACTTAATGCTCGACAGATCTAGCATCATCTTTACCTTGTACTCATCTGATTATAATCCTTGGAGCCAGTGCCTGTATCGGTTTGGCAGGTGCTGCTTCGCTTAACATATCACGTTTGCGTCTTTTGAGAGTCTCGAGCGTTCTTCTCTGTGGATATTTTGGCTTGATTGCATACGACTGGAATCTTCTTCTGGGTCCATTGGAATTCATAGCCAGCAAGTCTTAGGCTCGATTTGCATTGGAAAGTTTGAAATGTTCAAAAATTTTCACTACCATGTGAGGTCAGCCATTACTCTGAATTTCTGGTTCGGTATAATTGATCGACGAAGTACGTATCTGAATAATGTAAATAGCATTTCATGTTAGTAGTTAAATTCAAATAAATACCTTTTTATGGAGTGAATTAAACAAAAATTATTATACAACTCGAAATTCCTTCTAAACGTTGATAAACCTGTTTATCTTATTGACAGATCAATCAGAGCGACCTGCAAAGCACAGCTACAAATTAAAGTCGAGAATTAAAAGCTATTTTATTGTTATCCAATATATCCTCATGACGCTTCACAGTTTTTTTATATTTAAAAAAAATAGGTCAATTATATGAAATTGATAATTGTGTGGTGTTTGTTTGAAGTTGGTTTTATCATCTAGCAAACACTTAATTATGATTATTTGGTGCATTTCGAGCTTCTAGTTTTGCAGATACTTCATTAATGCAAACTTTAGAATTGATTATATGTAGAATCAAGTTTTCAAATCTTAAATAAATCTCCGAATAATGTAGGGTAGAACAAATCATTACTGAAAATACGATCAAGAATGTTATTATGATAGCGCTTTACGTAAATATCTTTTTTTATATCTTATTAAATGCAGAAGTAAGTTAGAAGTATCAATAATATGATGATGTTATTTATCACTGACTGGAGCTTGTGGTTTTAATCTTACCATATGCTATATCTCCATGGTGTAGATAGACGAGCAGCAGCAGCTAGGCATGAGAGAGTTCGATCTCCAGGTAACATCCGATTTATAAGCAGTCAAACATTCTGCCTCATCGATTTACGCGTACTAGGACTCAAAATGTTATAATAATGAATTGATTTTTTGCGTTGAATAAGTGTTAATCGTATATCACCCGTTAATAGTAATGAAAGTCATTTTAAACTCCTATAATGTATCCTGAGATGTTAAAAAGTCATCATATGAAACAACTTTTGCAAATTATTTGTCTTTTTATGATGTATACGTCTACTTTAGCTACGTATATAAGACTTGAGTATTATTACGATTCGTATACGGTATATGACCCTAATTAATACAGTATACATAAAAAACTGTTTACATGGGTGATACTTGAAGGTTAGAAAGCACTATTAAAATGTCTCGACAAACACTCTGCATTTTCTTCTGGAAGCCGTATCAGCAGAGGATTTAGCAGATACATCAAGAAGCAACCTTTTCTCCTTTGCGTGTTTGACTGCGGATTAGGACCAGAATCGTTTCGGACATGTGTCAGACTTTGCTTTCGGTCTATGTATGAGGCGCAAGATGCGCGTTGTAGCGCACGCTGTTGCTGGCAAGCGAAAGCGAGTTGGAAACGGCGAGCGATTGTCGATATCTGTCGGAGTCAGGCGCTTGACACGCTTCAATTCTTGAAGACGTTTGTTTACCCACGGAGGTTTAACGGTGGTCGCTGTAGCGGAACATTAGCGCTTCAATCACTAGTTGCGTCTCGTCGTTGAAAAGTTGCACCAGCGCATTGAGATCTAGTTCGAAGTCAAGAAACGCCATTCGATGGAAGAAATGTCACTCAGTGCGTCGTAGCCAGCGCGTCGAAAATTGAATCGAATGATATCCATAACTTGATCGAAACGTACAGGCAAAGGAACAGGAACAGTGACTTCTAGAGGAGGATGAGGTACATCCACTTGGACTAGCGATTCAACAGCTTCTAAAACATTTGCTGATAATGCCTCATCGTTCACTAAAACTAGATCCAGAGTGCGAGAACTGGGGTTTGTTACGAGTTTATCTGCGTAACATAAAGCAAAACCCATCATATAACATGCCGCCTGCTCTTGTTAATCGTGATTAGTTGGCATCTAATACTAGACCCCCGTCTTTAGAAGGAGCCCAAAATATTTCAGGATGATTATAATCGCCGAACTGGAAAGCAATGTCTTGGGTTCAAACTAGACAAAACAGATTCAAAGACTCAATGTGCTGCTGAATCAGATTTTCATCGTTCCTAGTAAGATATCCTATTATATCCGCTGTTCATGTTTCATGCGGTCATTTATTGTGAAGATCAATAACGGCGTCCATATCTTTATTATTGAGAGATCTTGTTCACTATGTGTATCCCCAATTTGGGACCCCAAACATATCAGCGAGGAACATATGATTATAAGAACAACATAGTTGGATCTACATTCATTGTAAAAGTGATGTGATCGTCAGGAATTTAACCCGCTGAGTGAGTGAGTTTGACAGGAAATGGAAAAAATCAAAAAATTCAGAGAAATTCCCAAATTTCGAGGAAAAATCCGAGAACAATTCTCGTGGCCATTACTGTCATCTACTGAACTAATTGAGAGGGTTAGAGCAGTAGGTGTAGCGATCAACTTTTTTTTAGTAAAATGAGGGCAAAGTTTTTTAAATTTTTCGCTCATACAAATGTATGGAAGTTCAAAATTTTTAATTTTCTATGAATTTCACATTTTTATAAACTTCACAAATATATCAACATATTGCCGCAAAGCTCAAGAATCAAAGATTATTATTATCTTTATTAATGAAGTTTTCGGCCCTGGGCCGGTTCACCTCGTAAATCAAAGTATTTTTTTCTGTAGCCAACTCAATATTGACAAAAGTGTGACTTACACCCCTCTGCTTCTAACCCCTCAATAAGCAACCATCGATCGCAGCAAATGCATTTGACAGTCGCATTTAGGCTGCGGTTTTCACAACAATGATCCTTGCCCCAGCGATTGCCAATCGCGTTCCTCATCTATTAATTAAAATTTAATTTAGGTGCCCTCTCTGATTATTTAACTTACAAATGGGTTGACCGAGTTGCATGATTTTTCGCTATTCGATTTATTTTGGGGTGCGCAAGGTTTGTGTATTCATCTGATTCATCTACCTGGCGGTGACGAGACGATGCTTTAATCGATTCAGTCGTTTGATTTCTTCGAGGTGCTTAAACATAGTAAATAATCGCCTACATTACGGCTCTTGCAAATCGATAACAAATCAACCAACCAAGCTTATGGTGCACACACCATTTTCTTCATAACTTGAACGCAATTACGGATCGTGATTATTATTTTATTACAATTAAATTTGATAAACGAAAAGCAGAAAAATCGGTAATTTTTCGTTAGCTTGGTGTGATTTGACTGAACCCCGACCATTTGTTCAGCTGAGTCGATTGGTACATAACATCATGGGTCTCGAGACTTCTACTTCTAGTTCGATTTTGAGGTGAAAAATGCCTTTCGGTTCAACTTTTACAACAGTACGATAAATGCAAAAGTTGGTGAATTTAAAGGAAAGGAAAAAAATCATTAGAATACAATTATGGGTTAGACCACGGCATACAAAAACAAGGCAGGCAACAAGTAATATAAACATTCAGTTTGAATGTAAACATGTATGTCCTATATTCTTCGAACAAGCTGAACCGAGACGATGCTCTACGGTCTCAGCATGCTTACTTTTCCTGCGTGCACGTTCTGTCTTTTCTATATTAGGTACATTCAAGATTGCAAAAATCAAAAACGTCACAGAAAATATGATAGACTTTGGATCGTATATTCAGCCGTTTCGATGATTTTCAATTTCTTGACCATCCGATCAAGGAAGAGTCAACGCTTCATCGATGCTACACTGAAGTTGTTTTACGCGTTTTATTTTGGCTATCGAATCGCTTTTATAATATTTTTTCACTGAAATTTGCGATTAACGGAAATCCATTTAGGCTTTTAATTTATGTTTAGTTTTTTGACACGCCATTCCTTATAATACTCAGTTGTTCAAATTTATGTAGATGACTTCATTACTGAACACTCATGCTAACATTTAGCGAAATCGTTTTGCGAATCAGTCAAACTCAGTCGCGCTCAAGTTCTTCTTCCATAATACCTACATTCCAACTGAACTTAGCTCAACTTGTAATCTATTAGAATTAGGAAAATAAGTTCAGAGCATTTCACAATGCCCGTAGTCATCAATTATCGAACGACCCCTTTCTCTAGCGAGTTTTTATTAATTGATAATTTGGATATGTGTCTGCTGTGGATGGTTCATCTGGATTCGTTTTGAAAATTTCATTTATCATCCTTTTCAAATTTGTTTCAAACATATATACACACCATTGGTGTTAAGTGCACATCAGCAGAAAAATCCGAAACTACCAGTACGCCACGTGAAGTTCAACGTCATCCTTTGCAGGTACAACCTGATGGCTGCACCTTTAGTTTTTACTCATTACTACTTACTTTACTTTGAAGTGTCATTTTTCTAACGAGCCTACCTCGTTGTCTGTATACCGTGGGTCAGACAATCACACGGAAATTGATCTAGAGTGCGGTGCTGCAAATAGTTCAGAATGTGACATTTGCAACATAAACACCTTGGCAAAGCTGGGTACTTTCCTCTAGTCTATATACATAAAAATAAATTTCTGTCTGTCTGAACCTTATAGACTCCGAAACTACTGAACCGATCGGCGTGAAAAATTTCAGCGAGAGGTTTTTGGGACCAGGAAGGATCTCAAGATGGTTCGAGACCCTCCCGCTTTAGAAAGGGGGCCCTATACAAATGAAACACCAATTTCTTAATTACTCGAAATCTAATCAGAGAATAAATCAATTTTAGGCGAATCGAAGATCGTCGGGTTTGCTAGTTAAACATAAATTTGAATTAAGTTCCTGTCTTTTGAACTAACGTTTTCGGGTATTCACACACGTATCGAATGGCAACCTTAATATTTGTTATCTGTAGAAGAACTTTCGTTGAACATTTGGATGAATTTTCCGTGAATATTTGGATTAATTTCGATCGGAAATATGTCAATTCTATAGAAAAATTGGAAGAACGTCCAACGGAAACTTAGAAGAATTTTACGTGTGAAATTGAATGACTTTCTCGTGGACGAATTTTACATGGAATTTACAATAAATTTAATGTTGATCTTTGTATGATTTTCTAGTTTTAACTTGAATTAATTTTCAGATTAGTTTCTTGAAGTTCGTATGCATTACGTAGAATTTGGAATGCCTTTCTCTTGGAAATTCGGATGAATTCTCCGTGAAATATTAAATGAATATCATTAAATGAATATAGATATCCTCCTACGATCAGGCGGTAGGTACAGCACTCCGATGCTGATAGAGTTTTGTGGCAGTTTGATCTTCACCCATAGCTGTTCCAAATTATTGCTCAACGGAGCCAAATCAATATTGCAACTTAAATAAGACGCAACAGCTATTAATACTCCACCTCCTCTGATTTTACGTTGAATACTGTGAATACGTTGAATGAACTGCCGAAAAGTTGGGTTGATAAAACCGATGCATCAAGCCACTTTTTGTCAAACAATAACGTCGTATGTCGATCCACTGCAGTAAGAAAAACGGTCGATTTTCGTTCGCAGTCTCTCTCATGCTGGTAAATAAAACGCAATGACGAGAAGGAATACCAGTATGGCCTGCAGAAATTGTGCTCTATCGATATGAGTAGCTGATTGGCATATAGGTACAGCGCCGGTGGATGAACAGACAATCAGATAGAGGCCGGCGACTTCGTGGAAGTGCACGAAACGCTAGCTGCATGTGGTGGAATCGAATATGAAACCCTAAACGTTCGGGGAAACTGAAAGAACATTGCCCAAGACCGACGATTATGGAGCTCAACAATACACCAGGCATAGGGGTATTGACGCTGTTGCCAACTTTGATTGATGATACTTGCTAGGTGGCTCACTTTAGGGCTTCCTGGGCAACCGAGTAAACTACAATAAGGACCTAAAGCCATACTGACCCTCTGCGCTCTAGTCGTGGAGGCGAAGTCGGAATGGAAGTCCCTGGAGCCAGTAAGGAGGCGGAGCAGATCCGCCTTCATACTGAAGAGAAGAGTTGGCGGTTAGCCAAGCGCTGAAGGCCTCGAAGGAGGCCGGATCGAAAATCTGCCTCTACAGAGGGGAAGCAGCTGGCGGAGAGCCAGACTGCAGAGCTTCAAAGGGATGGCACAGCGGAGCAATTCCAGAGTAAGGTCACGCAGGAGGCGGACCTGAAAGTAAGCAAAAGCCTGGTTCGGACAGTCGAGAAGGTCCGAGGATAAGACTGAGAGGAAAATGGTACCTCTACCAAGCATAATTTCAGAGTATCGCAGGAGGAAGACCTGCCATGGACGGAGGTCGAATCCAAGAAAGGCGAAACGAGTCGTCAGCAGGTTGCAAGGAGTGCAACCAAAGCACATTGGTCCAGGTGTCAGACAAAGTGGTAATAAGTTTTCAAGCCTATAAAATAAGAGAAAAACTTGTTCTACAAAGTGCTTCTAACGTAAGGGTCTTATTGAGGTTTTCATAAAATTAGGTGGGCACATTTAAAAAAAAATAAAACTTTTCATTTGCAGAGAAGGGTATAAATGTTCATTTAGTTGTAGTTCAACAGATTCCAGAGTTTTGCTGAAAAATATTTAGCTCAAATGACGATTTATAGCAATTTTCCCAAGTTTATTAGGTGACCTTAAAAACAGTTTTTTGCTCTTACTTTTTGTTTCAAATTTCTCAGCAATGTGATGTTCATACCACTTTTTCTGCTTTGCAGGACGCAACTTTTCATGAACTTAACTTTGCCATATCTCATGCGGATCAAAAGTTATTGAGGTTTTTCTTCGATTTTTGTTATTATTTTTTGTCATGTTGCCTCTTATTCATATCAAGTTCATAAGAACAGCTGTTTTCAAGATATTAGCTTGCTCAGGCTCTAACAAATGGTGTTTTGCATATCAATGAAGTAAGCTGAGGAAAACACATAAAAATAGCAAATTAGTGCTTGAAATGAAAAAACAGTAATTTTCATTGCAATAATATGAAGTTATTTTCAATTATACACTCGATTTAAACACCCTGAAATGAAGCCTGAAAGTGGTAGAATAAGGTCGAGAAAACATATTGAATAAATGTTTGCGCCATTCATAGATACAGCCGTTAGAAGAAAACGTTTTTTTTTTTCGAAGAAAACCTGAATAATTTTGATCCGCATGAGATATGGCGACGTTAAATCCATGAAAAGTTGCGGCTGCAAAGCACAAAAAGTGGTCTGAACATCGATTGCTGAGAAATTTGAAAAAGAAAGGATAAAAAAACTGTTTTGTAAGGGTCACCCTAAGTAAACTTGGGAAAATTCTATAAATCAGTCAATTTACATAGAGAAATAATTTTTTACAAATTTCTTGAATCTGGCTGAACTACAATTCCCGGAACATTGTATATCCGTATCCCGCAAATGAAAAGTTTTTTCAAATGTGACCAATTTTTATGAAAAGCTCAATAAGCCTCTTACCGTTAGAAGCAACTTTGTAGAACAAAGTTTTTTTTCTATCTCTGCTATTTTTGGCTTGAACAACTTATTACCGCTTTGTATGCTACCTGGATCACTGTGCAATGGTGCGGAGCAGGTACTGCTAAGAAGGGTAGAGCCTGTGAAAAAGGTGGCCTTTCAATAGCAGCGGGCGAAAGGACAGAGGCGAAGGATTATTGTCAAGGCTTACGATAAAAGCTATTGATGTCTTAAAGACTATGAGAGGCAACGAGAAGCTCTCTAGTCTAGGAGGAAATGTCAATGCATCCGAAAACGCGCAAAGGCGAGATGATTTCGTCTTAAAGGGATGCTGCTCGAAGAGTTCCGAGTATAAAAAGTTGACAGAGTACTGGGTGACGGGGTTTGAGTTGCACATCCAGTGCAAGGGCATGGATGAGATAAACAGCCGGAGACCTGGTAGACGCACAAGGAGCAGTGCAATGTCGAGATCCAGGAATCTGAGATTCGCCGAAGGCTTTGCGGAATGCAGGTTGCCTCATTCCAAGTACCCATGGCTGAGGCCAAGAAGGTGCTCGATAAGGTAAACTGAAGGTGGTCTTGTGTAGGACGCAGTGCCTTGGCCTCGGTCATAAGTCCCTATGACTGTGGGACCTGACCGTAGCGTGCCTGTAGGTGCGGAGCCGAAACCTCCAGGCTCGCACCTGCCAGGCTGAACCAAGATGTCTGATCTGTCCTCCAAGGGCAGACAACAGGCATCTCACCGGTGCTCAGACCTGTCCGGCCTCTAGAAGGGTCCAGACATGCAAGTAACACAGCTAAACTTGAACCACTGTGAGGCGGCTCAACTGCTGCTACAACAGTCGGTAATCGAGTGTAAAGCTGATGTTGCCTTGCTGTCCGACCCATACCGCTTCATTGCCGGGAACGGCAGCTGGATTGCGGACAAGTCCGGTATGGTGGAATTGACTTGTAGATAAATCCAGAAGATAACATCTTCTCCGACGATGAGGGTTTCGTCATAGCAAAGGTAAACGGTGTTTACTTTGTAGCTGCTACTGTCCTCCTAGATGGAGTGTACACATCTAAATAATCGTTGCTCGGTATTTACTGAATTAAAGCAGAACTGTTCGGTAACAATTTAACTGATTTTCGATTTTGACAGTTGAGCAATGGAAAAATTACAAAAATCTGTAAAATAAATTACCGAACAGTTCTGGCTGTTGAGATTTCGGTAAAATTTACGAATACGGTGAAATGAGTTAGTGTAGAGCAGTACACTAGGGTAGTTGATATTCTTTGCGGCGAAACTAACTGGCCTTAAACCAGTAGTTGTAGCAGGTGACTTCAATGCGTGGGAGTGGACTGGAGTTCCCGGTTCACTAACGCTAGAGGTCATATCCGCTAGAGTCATAGCGGTATTGAACGTAGTTCTGCTTAACGGATGTCAAGTGCCAGCGTTTAGAGGACCGAGCGGTGATTCATGTATTGACGTCATACTTCTAGCGACTATCAGGAGGTACGTTTTATGGTCGAGTATACCCGGAAAGTGACAATAAGGGCGGTGACCGATCTGCGATGGCGCACACAGTTCAATCAAGAACTGTTAGAGGAGGCGCTGCTCTGGGAAAGTCGGACTCGAGCGGTAATGAACTGACGGAGGTACTAACACGGGCTGGATATAGCGATGCCGAAGACCCAGCCCCAGGCAATCGACAATCAGTGTACTGGTGGTCTAACACGATCGCAGATCTTCGTAGAACCTCGTCTTAGAGCTAAAAGATGGTTGCGACGTGCTAGAACGGACGCTGAGCGAGTCGATAGACGGGGTATTCCAGACAGCGAGCAGAGCCTGAACTACGAGAAATGTAGCAAGCCAGCCTGCTTTGAAAAGCTGTGCAGGATGGCGAATGACAACCCATGGGGAGATGCTACAGGATAGCGATGTCAAGGGACCAATGTACCTCCAAAGATCCCCAGAGATGTAGCCGGAATAGTAGAAGGATTATTTCCGAGACATGAACCATCGGACTGGCCTGCTACCCGTACGGGTCAGTTGACGTGGTACCGCTAGTGACTAACGAGGTGCTTATCGTAGCCGCAAAAAAACTTAGTCAGAAAGGCCCAGATGGTATTCAAAACCTGGACCTTAAACACGCCATTCTTGCTGCTCTAGATATGTTCAGGAGCTGCCTCCAGAGATGCATGGACGAAAGAAACTACCCAGATCGATGGAAACAGCAGAAATTGGTGCTATTACCGAAGCCTGGCAAATGGGACCTTCGGCATACAGACCAATTTGTTTACTCGACAGCTGGAAGCTGCTAGAGGGAGTCATCCTGAATAGATTGTCGGTTATACAGAGTGTGCTGGTGGCTTATCCAGCAACCAGTATGAGCTCGGTAACTTCTTACCATCGAAGCAATTGATCGGTAACGGATACGGCCAAGATAGCGAGAGGTTTAAATAGGAGAGGTATTAGTACTGCATTGATTACATTTGATGTAAAAACGCGTTTAACAATGCTAGCTGGGAGCAATGCTGAACTTTCGCAACGATTGAGAGTTCCGATTACCGCAGGATACTGAAAAGTTATTTTCAGAACAGGTGCTGATATACAACACGGATGTGGTCAAAAGTCGATCATAGTGTCTGGCGTGTTTCATTGGCTTTTGATCGATCCCTCGGACCGATTCTGCAGTGGAATATTATGTACGATGGAGTATTACGCGCTTAAGTCTTCCTGGCCGGTGGAAGATTAAGAAGGGGCTTTGCGGATGACGTAACAGGAGTACACTCTCGACGAAGAGTCCGACTGAGAAGAGCTCCATTACGCGATTGGCAGAGTGGAGGAATATCGGCTCAACCGTCGAGGCGGTTAGCCCCGTATTACCACAAGACGAAAGTCGTGGTGGATTTGCATAACCGGCTATGGGTTGCAGCAAAAGCGATGATACGAGTAGGGACCTGCACAGTTAAGTCCGCGAGGTCTCTTAAGCATCTGGGCGGTATCTTTTAATTGTGGATTGAGATCGTTTTTCCACAAACACTTTTACCTTCAGCCAAAGATATGATCAGAATTGATTCCACGCAGGATAACATTGTCTTCATCTTCTTCTTATTGGCATTACATCCCCCACTGGGACATTGCCGCCTCGCCGCTTCAGCACTTCCACAGTTATTAACTGCGAGATTTGTAAGCCAAGTTACCATTTTTGCATTCGTATATCATGAGTCCCAGGTCCTGAAATTGCCTAGACGGCACTGGGAATCGAACCCAGCCACCCTCAGCATGGTCTTGCTTTATAGCCGCGCATGAAAACAAGGCTTGTCTTGAGACTCATATACAATGCAATATTTGCACTCAGTAAGCTAAATCTAATTCACCCAATTTCTCTCACATCGAGTTTGCGGATCTAGCGTTATTCATCGCTGCCACAACTAGGACTTTCTTTTTCGCTTGACTGTCACTCTACTTCGGTAACTACCCAAAATCAGCAGTATTAATTATAATTCTGTCAAAGTGCACGCATCAGCTAATTCCGAGCAATTATCCCAAAATTGATAATTACATCTCATCACAACGTTCCATTTTCCTCGACTTTTTTTGCTTTCACTACGACTCACCGTTCACCAGAATACGAAATAAAAAAAGACACATCATCTAGGTTCACCATTCCCGCATTGAACTACAGAGCAGAGGTTCTTAATTAATCACAAACCGTGCTACACGTTTTATAATGCAAAACATTTCTCAACGCAACCGAGCTGTGTACAGAAAATCTCAAGAATTTCTCGACTCTCCTTAACTTTCGCTGTTGAGAATGTCTGTGTCGTCGGCACAGTGACTGAGGTTTCCGTTTGCTTTCTCCTACGTGAACTTGATCCCTCATGTTTCTGCAGTATCACTCCTCGATTGTCGAGTTTTTTTTGCGCCTCGTGGCTGATTTTCGTATAAACCTACCTACGCTAAAACAAGCTTAGGAGGGGATGACTCCCACCCGAGCAGCTCCGATGCTGTCATCATTTTTGTGGCATTCTCAAGTGGTCGAACAGCGGCTAAGGACGATGGATGACGGTGGCACGCGTCCAACACCATCCGATTTTTTCTTCGAGTTTTTTTTCTGTTTTTACCCCCGATTCTCACCCTACCTACCGAAGGACAACAGCGTGGCCAGAGCGCAGAATGCACCCAGCTATGAATGGAAAGATGATTTTTTTCCTCTTGTTCTAATGAATTAGTGCGCTGGTAAATTAAGTGAATTGTGATTGGAATGAGATGAATGGAGGAAACGGAGAAAAAAATCAACCGGAAATTAACTAAAAGTAATGGAAATGGGAAATGGAGTGTGGAGTTTTTTCACCCTCACTTTAAATCTGAAGCTTCTTTGTTTGTTTTACTTAGCAAGATAAGTGCAATTTTCCGTTAATTCGAAGGTCGATTTGGTTTTATATTTTAGCCCAACTTTTGAAAAGTTAATAAATGGAGTAGAAAAATGCCATTTACATTTAGCATTAGATATTTTTCATTAAAATATTAAAATAGAAAGTGCCAATGAATAAATCAGGGCACAAGCACTTAATAAATAAAAAATAAATCCTATGGGAAAATTTCCAAAGACAAGTATTTTCCAAAAAACCTAAAAGATATTAGAATTTTTAATGAAAAAATTGCAAATGAAAAACAGTTGTTTTTTCAAAGCTAGATGTACATACCATATTTTTCTTCTTCTTATTGGCATTACATCCTCACACTGGGACAGAGCCGCCTCACAGCTTAGTGTTCATTAAGCGACCTCTTCCAGTTACGTTAACTGGTGAGGTTTCTAAGCCAGGTTACCATTTTGTGCATTCGTATATCATGAGGCTAGGACGATGATACGTTATGCCCAGGGAGTCGAGACAACTTCCAATCCGAAACTGCCTAGACCGGACACCGGGAATCTGAACCCAGCCACCCTCAGCATGAGTCTTGCTTTTAGCCGCGCAAGGTCTTACCGGCATCACGGCTGAGAGAGGCTTCATACCATACATCAGCGTATCCTCAAAATCAGGCAGTCTTTTAAGACTTTTACATATAAGAGTTACATATTTTCATTTTGATCAGTATGTCCGTTGCCAAATAATGCAACATGTTTCTAATAATGCCTAAATAATGAAAGAAAATTCAGATGACAAATGAGCTATGAAAAGTTATGTATCAGATAAAATAGTGGGGCTCAACCAGCATACGTGCTTGACAAAAATAAATAATTGAATACCCTGAGGCCAGATGTTTTACCCTTGTTCGACCGAGCATAAAAAAGATTCATTATGAACGCAACTTCCTAATTTCCTGCTCTGAGCTTTGTGCATATTACAAAAAAACAAATTGATACACCCAGCAGTGCAGTACAGAAAAGCATCATTCTTGTTCATTTGGAGAAGAAAAAATCATTTCAAAAATGAAACCAACTAAAATATTTTTTACATTCCTGTAAAAAACATGTAAACTGCTTATACAGGTATTGTAAAAAAACGTATAACAATTTGTAAGATTTCCCAGAAAATAATTATTTTGAAATCTTACAAATTTGTTCCCAAACCAAAATTTCTGAAATGACATGGTTATGATACTGAGTTGTAATAAAATTTTATTGGTTGATGTGGTTCCAAAATTCAATTATAAATTCGTCTTATGAAACGATTAGTTTAAATATTTTGCTTCGGGTATAGGATGTCTACTAAAACTCCTATCCGTTTAGTTCAATGAGTATTTTCTTTATTCTGAGTAATCGAAGACACACATACACATCTTGGGTATGGGTCCTCTAGCCTGCCGGTCTACTAAAGTTCGCAAGAAAAAAAAAAATGAAAAAAACACATTCTTCCATTATTCAGCTTCAAGACCCTATATACGTCCTAATTAAGAACTTTTTAATAACTTTTGAGCGACCGGTGATTGTTAGTAAGCTAGCTGAGGAAAGCATTGCCTCTCTTTCTAAATCAAACAGTCGTCCAGTCACCACCCCGGCGGGCCAATGTTGTCGCAAAGACACCCTCCTGCATAAACTGCAATAGATTATTAGTTGCGTTACCCGCTGCGATGACGGTGGCAATAAAAGTTTTACGATGTATGACACGTCGTCCAGTCATTGCTAGGTGGCCTGGGCACGATGAGATGGAAATGGTGTGAAAAAAAATTGTATAAACCTCCGGACACCCTGAGGACATTGATGGGTAACATCGCCAACGATGCTCGATGTGGAGTGTTGAAACCAGTGGCTGTGGAGGGCTAGTAATTGAGGGACAGTAAATTAGCCAGCTATTCAGATTTCAACTCCAGGGATTGTACTGGAAAGGGAGAAAATTATCAAGTGTTTGAGACGAAGTTTTTTCTTCAATTTTTTTATTTTACATTCATAGCATTAATGAGATGTAGGATTGTTGATTCATGCGGTTGACTGGATATTAATCATAGAAAAGCAGAGGTGCGCCCACGTTCCGAGACGTGGGTGGGACAAATTGAAAAATTTATTGAATAGGAGAAATGGCGTTTTTGAGAGGAGTTACTTATTATTATTCATTACCATTCATTGCCACAAATTCGAAAATACATACATATTTTGAATTGAAATTACGTTTTGTATCGTTGAAACTCGTTTTTCTTTTTAGTTTGCATCTTTATATAGATAACACCTAGCCAACAATTTGACACCACAATACAAGGTTTGGGCCCATATCTCTCCATCCTCGTCCTCCACCAAGTCGTTCTGTACCAGGTATATCCACCTTACGCACTGCGTTCTACACTTTCTTGTTTCAATCGGCTCTGAAGCGAAGTTCAAGATATTCAACCAAAAGCGACGAGTGAGAGTGCGGAGAAAACCAGTTGACATCTACAACCCACTATTAAACATGGCGGTGGAAACATCATAGTATGGCTTCGCATTAGCTGATGTAGGGAACTTAGTCAGTATCCACGGAGTAATGACTGCCAATGCCTTCATCGACTTTCTAAGTGGAAATTTGTGAGAATCAGTGACAAAACCAAAGTAGGGCTACATCTTTTAGCAGAATAACGATTTGAAGCATGTGGTTAAGAAAACTAAGACTTTCTTCGGATCCGAGCGAATGAAACTTTTGAAACGGCCTGATCGAAGTACAGCAGTGTTTTTTTTTTGGTGTATCCAGCTGGAGCTACCTTGTAGCTTAAATTTGTCAAAGATTTCGGACCCGAACAGAAGTTTTTGTGCTTCTACTAGGACCAATCACTTAGAAAGAATCTAGTCTATGTTGAACACTATTTGTTTTAGTATTATGGTGATAGCTAACAGAATCTCAAAATTTCTTATTTGTAGTACTCAGAACTTTTCCCACTTTTACCCTTTTCCATTGTCGTTTTCCGTCAGTCTGTTGCAAGCAAATAATGGAAGTTCTAATTTTAAAAACGTTTTAAACAATAACAACGAAGGTTATCTGGCGATTTGAAATGTAAAATTTGAGCAGAATTCTAAATGTAAAGTTTAGTTTATTGTTTCTTGGAGCCGACAATCAGTACCTAAAGGCAGTCTATGTTGACAACGGTGATACCGTTGCCACCTCCAAGTAACACTTCTTGAAATAGGATATAATTAGATGTTATGTTATTGATTATACCAACATTATTTAAATGGTGAAACACAAGACTAGACCTTTTACATAAGTGTTACCGTTACTAGTACCAATATTTAGCACAATTAGTTTATGTTCATGCGGTGAACACTGTTTGTATTGAGTATCGCGAAGTAGCATATTGTCGAAATTTCTGTTATTGTTTGTAATTTGTATTTCGTAGTAATTTTACAGTCTTTCTGTCAATTTTTAATCCGGATCAATAAATAGTTACAACGAAAGTGAATTACTTTAACGTGGAGTAGAACATAGGGTTTCTTGGATATGACATTAAATACCTAAAAGCAGTCTATGTTGACAACGGGTGGTAATATTGTCACCTCCAAGTAACCAATCTTGAATAAAAATGTAATGAAATTTTTCAGATTGTGATCAAATCAGCGAAATTCTGCAAATTTTGTTATTGTAATAAGATATATTCGCTTAAGAGTTGTCTTCATATTTCACACATAGAGACAGGGTTTTGAATAATTGTGTATTTCGATAAGTCATCCTAATATCTGAGTTCTAAGTAAGTCCGATGCTAAAGTTATATGAGTTAAATAAATAGTCAGTATTTTTTCAATATAATCTGTTGTTGGAGAACGTATCATAATATATAAAAGCAATTTTGAGAATTGCGTCGTCGAGTCATATGAGTTCAACCTATTGTAGCAAAGCCAGGGGATACAAGTGTTAGTATATTCGAAAAGTTCATTTCTCAATAAGTCAAACGTTTCACACGATGTCACTGCCGTTATACGCATAACTGACCCATGTACATAGGAAATCCCAGCAAACATGGGACAAATATGCGTATGACGGCAGTATCTGTCTCAGTCATTTTCTGTACCTCACGTTATTCAGTTTAAGTCTATAATATTTGCAAATCATGTCGCGTCAACTGTTAGTTCACTAAACTTCACTTCTTCCCCTCTAATACCATTGGTATTATACCAATCTCCGAAGGGTTACCTACGCTGTACCTTGCCTTCGGAAATAAAAGTCCAACTTAGCTTTTCATACACAACACAATACATAAACACATTTTTGACTCAATAAATAGTTCAATGATAATATAAATATAAAGAATGTTATTTCAAGTTACCTAGAGTTTGAAATTTTTATTAATTTTAAAGTGTTTGTAGAATGAATTCAAAAATCTCAACGATAATACACTCTACTAAAAAAATCGGCCTGAGATCTTTATGCTAATAGAGGCAGCGAATCTACTTAGTTTTTTTTACTACAAGTTACTGATAATACTACTACAGCTACTGCTATTACTACGAGAAATATATTAACCATTAAGACAACTATTACTACCCTAAGAACTACAGCGGATGATCGTTAGCTTTCGAAGTCTTTCTTATTTGTGTATAAGGTTAGTGAAGACTGTACTGGCCCCTGCTGGCTCTTCTAATTTTACGCATAGTCTGCTGACGATAAAGGATGTGCCAGTGTTCAATGCGCATATTAGGGGCGTGAAGCGTCAAGATTCAAACGATTTTGTTCAGGTAATCAAGAATTGTTAATTAGTCAACAATTATATGAATGTTTCACAATATAAAAATATGCATGTAATTGTAAAATTGTTATGGATCTAAAAAATATTAAATAATGCGAACGCAATACAAAGAACAAAATTTATTGGGAGTAAATTTAGTTTAACTCCATTAATTCATGTTATACCGATATACTTGACGAACCACCGTCGATCCCATCATCCATGGACAGGGAAAAAAAGAATCCTAATATTGAAACCATAAATGTTGTCTGGCGGAGTTACACATATATTTTAGGAAATGTCATTTGAATGTAGATTTCATATGTTGGATGAAAAAAAAACCCAGAAATTGAGGTTTATTTGAAAAACATTTTCGCTTTGATCATATGATCCTTGAGTGCAATGTATTAGCCATGGATGGTACATGACGTCTGGCGCAATTAATAGCGTTGTTATGTATAAGAAAACTGTGATCAAAATAGCTGAACAAAGTTTTATTAACGTAACTAGCTTTATGTACCCGGCCTTGCTCGGAATTGCCAGTTTGATTCGCAGTTTTTTTTTTCACAATCGGAAAATGAATAAACCAATTGGTCAACAGGATAATTGCGTTATCTTATCGATACTTCATCATTTGATCAAAAGAAGGCAGATTTCATTTGAAAACATTGACTGATTTTGGAAAAGGGAGCAAACCCATAATCGTCATATTCCGGCTAAAGGTCTTTTTCTAAAGAAGGAAAAACATCCACCGACGCCTTATTCCGAACAAACGTCTATTTTTAAAGAAGGGATCACATTCACTATCCAGAAGGAAACACATTAATTATTGCTTTTCATTGGGCAAACCATGATTTCGATAAAGGGTGGAATTGGTCGATAACTAAACAATACAATAATGGGTTCAGAAGTTATGCTGGAGCATAAACACAAACATACAAACATTGAGTTTTATATATCTCGGCAACTTATTCAAAACGACGTATGTGATTTTGTAAACAATGTAGGATACGTCGATTTTTTGATTACGATGTTACTCCCACTCGAACAGATACAACGATCATGTAGCCGAACCCTCCTCCTACCTGTATGTGGCGATAGTTTGCGTGGGAGTGCTATCAGATTGCAGAAATCAACGTTTAAATTTTTGTTTACAAAAATCACATACGTCACATACGTTGAATAAGTATCCGAGATATATAGATAGCTAATAGCTATATGTATCCGGCTTTGCTAGGGACTGAAAAGTAAATTATAGAATTAAAATGTCCAATGCTGTAGCACGAAACCCACAGAGGTAGATCTACCGCTCATAGAATTGAACCTTTGTATCAATATATTTTTATATCTTTTGTTTGGCCCTACCTTTTCAATAAACATCTTCAAAAATCTATATATAAAAACCAATCTATGTATGTATGTTCGCTAGCTACTTCTGAACCACTAAATGGCCGAATCCAAATTTGGTACACACGTTCTCTATCCTCAGGGAAGTTAACAAAGGGGTGGAGGGTCATTTAGGAAAGGGGAGGGGTTTTGTTTAGAAAACGAACAATTATGTAACTTTCATCTCCCCAGGACCGATTTCAACCAAATTTTGTACACATATTCACTATAAGGAAACAATCATACAGAGATTTTGGGAAAGGGGGAGGGGTCTGGAGGGAGGGGTATTGTTCAGAAAACGGGTAATTTAGAGTAAATTCTGAACCCCTGCACCGATTTCAACCAAATTTGATACACACATTCTCTACCCTAAAGAAAAGATAACAAAGGGGGTGGGGTCATTGTCAGGAAAAGAGGGAGGGTATGGGGGAGGGGTTGTCTTTATAAAACGAGCAATTCAGTATACTCCCAACTTCCAGTACCCATATCAACCAAATATTGTACACGTATTCACTAAGAGAAGTCGATCACATGGAAGTGTAATTTGGGAAAGAGGGAGGGGTCTGGGGAGGGGTATTGTTCAGAAAACAGGCAATTCAGTGTTTCTTTTTGAACCCTGGACCGCTTTCATCCAAATTTGGTACACACATTATCTCTATCCTAAGGAGAAAATAAATAGGGGTGGGATGATCATTGGGAAAAGGAGGGTAAGGGGAAGGGTTGTCTTTAGAAAAGAGCAATTCAGTGTAACACCCAACTCCCAGGACCAATTTCAGCCAAATTTGGTGCACACATTTTCTATTCTAAGGAGAAGATAACAAAGAAGGTGGAGGGTCATTTTGGAAAAGGGAGAAGTTATGGGGAAGGGGTTGTCTTTAAAAATGAGCAATTCAGTGTAACTCCCAGGATAAATTCCAACCAGATTTTGGTACACTTTATTTCTCTATTTCTTGGAAGACATGTTTATTGAAAAGGTAGGGCCAAACAAAGATATAAAATATAAGTATTGATACAAAGTTGTTCAATTCCTATGAGCGGTAGATCTACCTCTGTGGGTTTCTGTGCTACAGCATTGGGACACATTTTAATTTATAATTTACTTTTCAGTCCCTAGCAAAGCTGGGATACATATAGCTATTAGCCATCTACTATCTCGGATACTTATTCAACGTATGTGACGTATGTGATTTTGTAAACAAAAAATTTAAACGTTGATTTCTTGCAATCTGATAGCACTCCCACGCAAACATATCGCCACACATACAGGTAGGGGGAGGTTTCGGCTACATGTTCTGTTGGTATTGGTTTGCGTGGAGCAAGGTCATCATATTTTGGACAAATCGACTGTATGCATCTTTTGTTTACAAAATCACATACGTCGTTTTGAATAAGTTGCCGAGATATATAAAACCTCTCAATAAGTTTGTATGTTTGTGTGTGTGCTCCAGCCTAACTTCTTGAACCCATTTATTGTATTATTGTTTAGTTATCGATCTATTCAACCCTTTATCGAAATCATGGGCGGCTTTGCCCAACGTAAAAAGCAATGATTAATGTGTTTCTTCTGGATGGTGAATCGTGATCCCTTCTTGCAAAATACCAGACGTTTGTTCGGAATAAGTATCGGTGGATGTTTGTCCTTCTTTAGAAAATAGACGTTTGCCCGGAATATGGCGATTATGGATTCAAGTTCTCTTCCAAAAATCAGTCAATGTTTCTCAAAGTCAGAAATCTGCCTTCTTTGATCAAACATGATGAAGTATCGATAAGATAACGCAATTATCCTGGTTGACCAATTGGTTTATTCATTTTCCAGATTGTGAAAAAAACTTGCGAATTCAAACTGGCAATTCTGAGCAAGGCCGGGTGTACATAAAGCTAGTAGAGAATAAAGGTACCAAATTCTGCTGGTTGAATTTATCCCTGGGAGTTACACTGAATTGCTCATTTTTAAAGAGCAACCCTTCCCCCATACAATCTCTTTCCCCTTTTTCCAAAATGACCTCCCACCTTCTTTGTTATCTTCTCCTTAGAATAGAAAATGTGTGCACCAAATTTGGCTGAAATTGGTCCTGGGAGTTGGTGTTACACTGAATTGCTCTTTTTCTAAAAGACAACCTTCCTCTCATACCCTCCTCCTTTTCCCAATGATCATCCCACCCTTTGTTATTTTCTCTCTTAGGATAGAGAATGTGTACCAAATTAAATGGATGAAAGTGGTCCAGGGGTTCAAAGAAACACTGAATTGCTCTGTTTTCGAACAATACCCCTCCCCAGACCCCTCCCTCTTCCCAAATTACACTTCCATGTAGATTTCGACTCTCTCTTTATGTGAATACGTGTACAATATTTGGTTGATATGGGTACTGGAAGTTGGAGTAACACTGAATTGCTTTGTTTTATAAAGACAACCCCTCCCCCATACCCTCCCTCTTTCGTCATCACAATGACCTGCCCCAATTTGATTTGTTATCTTTTCTTTAGGGTAGAGAATGTGTATCAAATTTGGTTGGAAATTTGGTGCAGGGGTTCAGAATTTACTTAAATTACCCAAGGTTTTCTGAACAATACCCCCTCCCTCCAGACCCTCCCCCTTTCCGCAAAATCTCTCATATGATTGTTTCCTCTTTATAGTGAATATGTGTACAAAATTTGGTTGAAATTCGGTCCTGGAGATGAAAGTTAGCACATTATAATTGTTCGTTTTCTTCAAACAAAACCCTCCCTCTTTTCCTTAAATGACCCTCCCACCCCCCTTTCGGTTAACTTCCCCTGGAGGATAGAGCAGAATGTGTACCAAATTTGGGTGATTCAATGCCTAGTGGTTCAGAAGTAGTTAGCGAACATACATACATAGATTGGTTTTATATATATAGAAGATAGATAGTTAGAAGAGGATAGACTGGAATTCTTATTGTAGAAGGACTTTTATCATTAACAGGATAATTCGCATAAATGTCACACTTATATATTTTCGGGTTGCTCAATCGTTTCAAAAGGACCTATATTTTTTCTTCCAATGAATTGATTTGAGTATGTACCTGCAAACTCAAAATCTTTCATGTTGTTCTGTTGATTGCGCTGTTCAAATTGATTCATGAAAAAATGTTTAGGTCTCTTTGAAAGTTATGCGAGATTTGATTATTGAAATCGGCAAAAGTAAATTAAGAATATTGAACGTAAAATAATTCTAATGCCGAGGATCTAGTAGGATTTGACAAATAATATAGGTATAGCATACACCAGGTTCAGCCGCCGTTGCCCACCGTTTTATCGTGTTCAGGGCTTGAGGAACGAATTGAGTGATTATGAGTTAATAATAGTAATTCGATACTCTAAATTATTTAAAAGCTTTAAGATGCGGTGGAAATTCGTAAGGTTGCAGTAACAAAAAGGAGTGAAACGTAAAATTATTCATATAAGCAAAAGGTACAAAGCATAGAATCTGAAAAGCCAGCCAAAAGAAAAACACATATTTGTGTTAGTTTTGAAGAAATCCATTCGCAAAAAATTGCTACCAATGATAAAATAATTCTTTAAGTAAAACGTAAAGTTAGTTTTTAAATAGTTTCATTGAGATAGAATCCATGCAGACGAATGAGAAATGATACTTAAACGATTTTTAGTTGTCTGTTAAAACTAAACCGTCAAAAACTCTTTAAAAAAAACGTTTGTCAGCGTGAATTATGGCAATTATTAGATCCTCACCTGGAATAATTTGAATGAAAATTACTTAGACCTCCTGAATCTACATAGGTGAAGACGAATGTGACTCAAGTTTAATCCAATTCCGATGATCCACCGCTTGATGCCAGTAAATACCAATCCCATATTACATGCTGAAAGCTTCGCTGCCAGTCCGCCCCAGGAAGTGCAATGTTACATGTATAAAAAATCATTCCTGGTGGAAGTTTCTGCGTATTGGAAAATCTTCGAGCCCGATAATCGGCACATATCTATTTACTACGACTGGGCCCAACGTAGGAAAAAAAATACGTCAGACGTCCAACTAATTCCACCAGTAGCCATAGTTCTGCTAAGAGTTCGATCCAACATACAATTACGTTTTTGATCTCCGTGTGATTTTACTGAGAGGGATTTTTTCTTTTAGGATTTTCTGCGACAATCATTTTTTTCACAACTTCCTTCAATCGCGGCTCACTTTTGATCCACATTGGACAGCTACTTCAGAAATATGTGTCAAATAACCTCAACGAACTCTTAGGAATAGCTGGGTCTAAGGTGATTTTTATTGTTTATACAATATGAAAAAGTTTGTAATATTTAAACGTTGAAATTACATCTAGAATACATATTGAGAAACACAATAGTGAAGGAACGCCCATGGAATTGAACCCACACCTTTTGGAGCCATTTAACAATAGGAGAAAGATATTTCGTTTAATGCAACGATGCGAATTTACTGAGATACATTGCCCTTGGGATGCTGTTTCAGTTACATGCAACTCTTCAAAAACTCACATCCCAACGGGCATTTTGCTAGCAATAAACCATATATGTACCAATGTTGTTTCCTAAAATCTGTCTTGAAAACTAATCGGAATTATGGATACACCAACCTTTAGTAAAAATCCTCCTGAAGATTCATGTAGCCAGCGGTTGGCAGTTGTCGGTTCCGGTCTGTCTCAAATCTGAGGGGTCGTGTCTTCCTTCTCCAGATGAGCTTTGAGATCAGCAGTTATACCGGAACGCGTTAAGAAATACATATGTGACACACGTACGGCCGTTCCTCTGTGTGAACACGCTGATGCAACCCTGATTGGTTTCTTCTTTTCGATTTGAAGCGCTTCCCTGCAAATGTTGTATTCATTTCCAAAGTTCAGCGCTGCTCTGAATTGCACCGGTAAGCGTGCTTTGTCCAGTTTGGCCGCTTTTGCGTGAAGAAACCCTTTTGTGCACAGCAGATCAAAGCCCCTCAACTAGGTAATTATTTAATTTTATGTGTACACAGGATTTTGTTTCTACACGATTTGCATTTTATCTATTTTGCAGTCATCCTAAATGTTTAACGCATTGTGATCACCATGTGACTTTTCTTTATTTAAGATTTTTTCTAAACATGTGATTTTTTGAAATCGTGTGAAAACAGAACTTGTGCCCCAAAACTGTGTCCCAAAAGGATATAGTTTTACGAAGATAGATGCTCTTTTTACGCTCTTAAACTATATTTTTAGAAAAAAATGTTGTTCACAAAATTGTTGTAAATAGTAAATCCCATCATTATTGGTGCTATCGTTGAAAAATCAAGATGGTTTTATCATCATATAAACAAAATAGGAATTTTTTTTTAGCTTTTCGAATTACTGACATGTCATGTTCACACAAAGTTCTAGCCCAGCAGCTTATTCCAATAAATTTTGCTAAGAAGCTTTTTTCTGGTAGCCTCTAAGTTTATTGATTTAGAGCAATTTTTACTCTATCGTATCAGGGTAAGGATTGGGGTATGGGAACTGGTGTAGTATAAAGACAAGCTCGGTTTCCATACAAAATGGCCATAGTTAAAGTCAATATCTCGATTTCTTAGCGGTCTGATTGGGTTGACTTTTTGCCAACAAGCTCTTCCAAATGACTTGAATTTTTATTCAATGATAGTTACATATTTCTGCATATTATTCTTAAGACTGCAGTTATAGCCATTGGAAATAATATATAAAGATGTCTCCGCTGGTTTGTATGGAGCTCCATGTTATAAAAGTGGTGTCTTATATAATTTTGCTTCCAGATTTTAGAGGTCAAAAATCAACAGAGATGTATACCATATTTACTCAAAGGATCGAAAGTTCAAGCAAAACAGAGTGCCTAGTAAAAATTTCTCAGCCAAATCGAATCGCTACGAATTCGGGAGGATATCGATCCTCAATCATGATGAAAATGTATGAAAATCATGCTTGTGTCTTTATACTTATTTCCGGCGGCATGTATACGGTATAAAATTCTTTACTCATTTTTTTGTTTTAAATTTTTCCAAAAGTCAGTCTTCGGGTGACTTTTTAGAGCTCAAAAAATTATATTCTGCTTTTTCTGTCAAAATTACAGTTTTCCTTGCTTGATCTCTCCCCGGGTTAGGGAAACCCAAAAAATACGCGTTCACATCGGCATTTGGAAAGAGGCGCTAATTCATATTTTTATTATGTCAAAAAATTGGAGACATATTATTTTTATATTTATCTCAATTTTTACCAATTTGACTGAAGTCATGTTAACGCAGAGTGTAAAATAATTGAATTTTTTTGGTGAAGTCCACCTTTCTTCAATTGTCAGTTCACTTCCAGACACATTCATAGAATGAACTGAGTCACGAGTGAGTGACTCAAACTGACTTGGTATGTACCACAGAGTCAAAACAGATGCATAACACATTGAACATTTACTCCATCAAATTCAATCAAATTCGTTCAAATACTAACGACATCTGTTGATTTCGAGATAGTTGGGCAAATCACGAACAAACCAGCTATGGCGGTAGTGGAGCAAACGTCAAATCCTCGAGCAAAAACGATGCGCGCGACACGAGTGACTCGATTGGCACAAATAATGATTATTTTAATTGACCAGTAAATCAGTGAACGATGAAAATTTGACGAGTGCTATGTAGTGGTGGTTTCGGTATTGGCCATTTTGTCTAAATACCGGTTTTCGGTACTGATGAGATGATCGTCAGGCTACCGGTAGAATACTGGTTTTTGTAGAAAATTTCAGTAGTAAAAAAGAAAAACGTTTGATTTGGACTTCTGGATGAAAAACAATATTTGTTGACACAAACTTCTAAATGCTAAAATCATTCCTTGTTGAGCTGGGCAAAGCGGAAACTTAAGTAGGACATTAGACATACGTGTGCGACTTGATCTCCCAATCCGCATTGGATTTTGCTGGCAATAAGTTATCAACTACTGAGAATGCCTTCTATGGTTCTCAACCGAAGTAGAATGTTTTGTTCCAAAGACCCTTCGAAAATCAGTGTTAAATACTTGCACCGCAATCCCTTCCGATTCATAATAGGAGAATTCTTTACGGATTGTATGCGCGTAAGGGAAAGCCGGCAAGTCAACGTATTTGCCACTCAGCAACGCAAGTTGTTCTTCACAAGTTGTTCTAAGCAGACTAGAAAAATAATATTCATAGAGACATCTTTCCTTTCGTACCGATTGGCGGCAAAGATGATCGTTTAGTCTAAGTTTCAACGATCGCATCAGGAATGATTAGACGCTTCAAGATCCCATACGCATGCTTAATCAAAGTAGCTCAGGATGCCTTGAAGAAAATGCAAAAATCGTTTCTGATCAATTGCTTCGCGGCAGAATTATTCAAAAAAGCAAAAAGATCGACATATTTGGATCGTCTCTCTTGGATTCATTCTAGAAAAGCATCGAAATAGTGGCGTAAATATTCAGAGGATTTTGATTTATAATAGTTCCTAAACCTGGGAGTGAAGCTCGATAGTACAACACACAAATTAATATATACTGTCAAGTCATGCAACAAGTAAATTTTCAACAAGAAAAACAACTCAACGTAGGCGCTTACATTTGAAATAATACTTTGGAATTTTTGTTTCTGCGTGTGTTATTGTTGTTATATTGCTCTTCAAAATTTTCTTGCCGAGAGATTTTGCTTTTCAATCACACTGGACAGCTGATTTCGGTCTTTGGCTTTCTGAAACACAATTTTTAGATCTGTTTCTCCTCCCAGGTTCCAACTGTAAATTGGAACGCCTACGTCGGTATTTAGATATAGAGTGCAAAACTCATTACAGAGCAGTAGTTGCACAACAGCCTCGAACATGTTCGAGGGCTTGAATTATTTCAGCGTGCCTTTAAGCACGGCAGCTTACCAATTAAAAATCCTTTTTCCGTAAATTCAGGACGTTTTCATAGGCCCAATCTACGGAAAAAGAATCTACTACTGTACCGTTGCTTCAAATTTCATACATGTGCGAGAAAATTTTGGACGACATCAACAACATGTTCATTGAAGAAAAGTCAGATTTTTTATACTGACATTAAGGTACTTTCATCAATACCGAAAATACCGGTATTTTTCGTATCTAATACCGGTATTTTCGGCAAATTCCAAATTGTTGAAAATACCGCAGTATTACTTCGGCTCTTCCTGGTACTACCGGTTAGACCCACCCTAGTGCTATGTCTGTTTGTCTGTGATGTACAATTTGTAGATTAATCCGTAGAGCTGAACTTTGAAAAAACGTTCCTTGGATATCTCGTATTCAAGAAAATTGTGCTTGCATAATGCGCATACCTTGAACCCTTTTTTAAATTAAAAATAAAATTAATCACTAGCTTACCGTTTAGAGTGACTAAACTTGATTGAGTGTTCAGAATTATCAAACAATGAAGTATTTGATTCAAACATTTCAAATTATTTGCATTGCTCAGATGCAAAATCTTCCCAAGGTTTTTGATATCAGGGTAATCCGGATATAGTCAAACTTGACCACATATATTTTCCCTGTGAAGCCATCATCCTGATGAACAAGTTTTGCAGCAGCTGGGCATATAGGACAAATTGCTGGGCATATAAGACACATCAGTCGCGAAAAGTTTTGAGAAAATTTTGAAGTACTTGCCTCAGTGTTGCTCGTGTCCTCAATCGTTTTATTATTTTTTCTTATTTCCAGCGACTTCTTCAACGACAAACAGTTCGTTCAAATTCGATCGCTACATCAGCTTTCTTCTCACCATTACGCTTATTGTGTTCTAGTCACTGGCAAACTAGGATAATGCACCTGCGTTGTTGCTCGTAATTGATTGCCAGGCCCATAGATCGCCCATCCAAGATTGAGTATTGCGTACTGCGAGGAGGTTACAATAATTTTACCTGCCCGTGCATCGTTCGGGCAACCAACGTACGAATAACTGAGGCTGTCCATCGCATGATCTAACGTCAATGTGCAACCTTCTGTAAGTCTTTAGTGCTATGCGAAAACCCGTGTAGTAAAGCTGTTGGTGAGAAAGTTCCAACTTTTCAACGGTCTGGACAGAAGTATGCAGTAGCAACAAGTGACGACGCTTGGCCACGTTTCCCTCAATTTCATTTCCTCACTACTTCACCTCATTTCATTTCTCACTTTTGCACACTCAGCGCAAAATTTTTTAATTTTACTCCATGTAAACATACAACGATTTTAAGTTTTATTTAAGTAAGTTTAACTAATATAGATATATTAGATAGTTTAACATGAATAGTCATAAATAAACTGTCAGTTAGGTCACACTAGAGTTACAGGAGCGTGCGCGCTGAAAATACACTCCAGTGTATTTTCAGTGCGCGCACTCCTGTGCGGCTCTGGCGTGCATTTTTTGACAGTTTGCCTTGACATTTAGTAAATTCATCATACCAAACTGACTAACCAAACTAGAAAATGTTTCATACGAAAAGTGCGATATGCGGGGATGATAAATACTATTTGGTCGATTATTCGCAGATGGATTGATCTTCTCCTATGCGAGCAGATTCCCATCAATCTTTGGCTGATCCGCTTCCTCTACCGTAGATCCGTTTTTTTCTACTCTGATAGTAATTTTCCTCATCATGAGTGGATTGGGGAACCTCTCTAGTCTTAGCAACTCGAAGCGATGGTTGATGAAACCGATGAGCAATGAGCACCACTTGCTCTATAGAAAGCTTTTAGGTGCTAGAGCAAAGGCTCACAACGCGCAACTGTACAGGGTCAACAGTTTGTAGGGCGATCTCTGAATAAATCCCCGTAATCACCTTTAGGTGGACCCTGACTTTACCGCTACTTACCTTGGTTTTCGGCGAATCTGATACAATTTTGAAATAGAGAATTTGAACACAAAAATAATTTAGCAAAACTACTTGAATTTGGATCAGCAAAATGCCGCATCGATTTAGGCCAAATTAGAAAAGGGAAGGTAACAGTATCATTCCGATATACATAAACGCAGAACTGGATATCTTAAATATTTCATGGCTGTTATGCTGCTTTTGCATATTGGTCTGGAATATTAATATGCTATATGAAGGTATCGGCTTACATTTCCTGCGCTTTAGTTTCATAGGGGCGTAAGTATTGATCGATTTCTCTTCGGTCGATAAGCTTTTCTTTTTAATTATTGTATCGAAATACAGCGTTAGTTTGTCGAGCGATTTATATGGTTTGGTGCGATAAAGGGATGATTGTATCTTGCACCAGTAACTGGCAATACTAATGGCTTGTGGCTTTTGAAAGCAATTAAGTTATTAACAAAATATAAAATCGATTAAGAGAAATCGATCAATACAGTTACGCCCCTATGAAACTAAGCGCGAGATTTGTATAATGTTTTTCTTCCTCAAACGAAATTTTTTTTTTCGAAATAGTCTGTTTTTCTAACCAATTAGCTTGAATGGAATCGTATGAGTTAATAAAACAGTTTGAATCGAATTTATTGCAATTTATTTATAATTCATACATGCAATTACACATTCTATTTCCTGTCAAAACCAGTTTATCAGGGTATCAGCCTCTCATTTCAAATTTCTTGACAAATCAGAATAGGCAGAATATTTGGTGTCTAGAACTCAAGTGTTTCTGTCATATGTCCTGCCACCTTGACTTCTAACACTTTGATCCAACGAATCACAAGATAAAAAACGAACAGCGGAAAAACACGCTGAAACTTCAAAATTCTGAATTATCGCTGATTTGCAGAAGATGCCTTTCGAATAAATCCAAAGATTTGCACAATAATCCATATTCAACTGAATTGCGTTTAAAGTCCAATCACTCTTTAACTTTGCAAAGTTAAACATGTCGTAACAAAAATGATGCACCATCTGCATTGAGTGAGAAAAACTGAAGTGCTATTGGTGGTATGCTCCTTATTTCTTATGTTATGCACTAATTTTACACGATGATTGAAAAATTAAATTAATATTGATTGAAAATTCCAATGAATCATAGTATTTATATTTTTAAAGTAGCTGCTTGAAAAAATACACTGCACTGTAAAATCATGTGAAGGCAATAAAATTTTGAAATTATGTGTTTTAGCTCGATGCTCTAATTATGTGCATTAAAATACGCTTACCAATTTTTCAATCGCAATAAATTTCAATCAGTTCATTCATTACAGCGATTAGAAAAACTTACAAAAACAGAAAGAGTCTTCAAAAAGAGATCGAGTGGGCTATTGAATGTGGTGGATCGGAACCTGCAACATGAGGTTTTCTTTGTTGGCTCGCCTGTGTCTTCGTGTCTGCACCTTGACACACACTCTTTGGCCAGGTATGTTAACACCACTGGCTATTACAAAATTAGGCACACTCAAGGCGATGGAAGATTGTCACTGGGTACGGGTCATGGATTAACCTTTGCGCATTCTACTTCATCTGCATAAGGTTTCGAACGGTCGGCACATTGCATTACCCTTCACTTCTGGCACAATTTTCCGATTTAACCGATCACTGCTTACTAGCTAAAAGCTTTCACCTTTTACCGAAACGCGTGGTCACTTCTTTTTTACTTCGGTGACGGGTCGCTGCCGTTGTCGTCGCCTCTGGGCCGATTATCTTGAAATACCACAGATGATTTTGGTTTCGTAAAGACTTATATATAGGTTCACGATTTCCATTCCATTATTCCATTCTTGTTCGGAACCTTTTGTAGCCGCCCCAGTGTGGATGATCTCAGCTTCGCAGATGATAGTATAATTTTTGAGTTGCATTTTTGCGGGTAAATAAGGGGTACAATGGGATTAATTGGTGTACTCTTTAGGTTTTGATTAGTTTAACGTAAATTTATTGTACATACTTATTTACTTTATTTTATTTAAATAATAACAATGGCAAAATAATAATTAAGAAAAACAACAAAAAAAAGACAAAATTAAATTAGCATGCACGAAAACAAAGATCTTATTGTAACCTTCAAACGATCGGTTACAACTTTTCGTAACGCGATATTTTCCCTTACTCGATGAAATTCAAAGTTCCTTGAATCTAGCATTCTGCGTTACCTCCGTATGTCGATACTTCCCTTACTCTTGAATATTGTCTAAGTGAGTAATGAGGAGTGAGTGATTTGGAGTTAGGAAATCTGAAGTGAAAAGTGAAGAGGAAGAGAGAGTAGAAAATAATGAAGTATGAAAGGTGAAGTTAGAAGTGAAAGAAGTGAGAATTCAAAAGTAAGAAGTGAGAAAATGAAAAAGTAAGAGTGAGAAGTAGAGAATTGAAAAGTGAGGGAAGTGCGGAGTGAGGTGGTGAAAGGTGAGAATCTAAAAGTTATGGATGAGTAAGAACTGAGGATAGAGAGGAGTGGGAAGAAGAAGGACATGACTGGCAAAAGTGAGATGTGTTAGGATAAGAAAATTGCAAGCTTAATCCTCATTCCTTCCAATTTTCTTGTTTTTATGTTTTGCTTTAGCCTCATTCATTCTTTCACCTATTTCCGCTTACTTCTTCTTCACTTATTCTTTCCTTCCTCATTTCTCTTTATTGTTTCTTTTCCTTCAATATTTCACATATTTCTTTTTCTTTTTTCCGCTTTCTTCCTTCTTTCTCCTTCCCTTTTAGAAAAAAGTGTGAAATGAAAAGTAAGAAGTGGGGATTGAGAATTGAGAAGTGCTAAGTGAGAAGTTAGTAATGAGTAGCGAGAAGGGAAGTGAAAACTGAAAAATAAGAAATTTGACGCGATAAGTGAGAAATGAAAAGTGAAGAGAAGAAAGTGCGAAGAAAGAAATAAGAAGTAAGATGAGTAAATGAGTAATTAAGGATAGCATTGAGAATTGAGAAGTGATATTTCAACGAACATATTTTATGAAAAATTGAAATTAGTTTCTCTACTCTGATATCAAGTAGTTTCTGGAGTGGAAGATAAAAGCAAAAGACATAGGTGTTTAAATTGGATCTCATCCGAGTTATTAAAGAGACAAGCGTATTCAAAACAATCTTTTCAAAAAATTGACGTATAAGGTTTTACGCTGTGCTTTATTATACTCGCTTTGCAGTGTTGGTCAAACATGTTGAAAGGCGCACTTTAAAAAAAAAAAGTAGGTTTATATATAATCAAATATTAAAATTGTGTGTAAACGCTCACATGTTTTCATCTGTAAATGTACAGGGTTCCACTCAAGATCTAACATTCACGTCCATTACCCTCAATATTATTAATCACGGCTATTTTTATCATAGTTTTTTAACGAACTTTTTCGGCCATACTGAGGGGCACCGAAATCCGTATACCTAAGCATTTCATCCTCGCAATCCACTGCTATAATATACAGTACATTCATCCAATCCAAATTCAGTTTAGCTTTTATGTTCTGCTTTCTGCCACACGGTCTTAAGTACAAAGTTGCGCTTGGGCATCTTAAATTTTATGTAACACAGTAATTTATCAAACATGCACTTTTAGGAAGCCGCAAATCCGTAATGTAGGTTTTAGGGTGATCTTTGCATATTATCTCACTTTATCTAATCAGTTCGGCAACACACATTTTTTAGAAATTAGTAAAGCGAAATCATGTTCTAAATTGAACTTTAAATTGATCGGGATCGATTCAGCCAAATCGCACCAACGCTGGCTTTTTGGATCTGACTCTGTGATATTTTTGTTTCGCAAAAGGAGAACGGAGAGTATTTTATGTCAATCCATTCGCACATTTGTTGTATTTGGATATCCTCAGTTATGGCGTTGAATTGTTGAATTTAATCTGTTCCACGAATACTTTAGCAAAAAACTGGAAATTTTTCATTGGGCTCAGAAAAAGTGTGATTTTTTAGAACCCCGACCAAATGTAATGATTTTTGTCATTTAGAGTTTAAGGCCTACTTCCTATTTCTGAAGTAGTAAAAATGATTGCATCAACATTTGCAAATTAATCAATTTCCAAACTCTTTGAATTGGAGGCACAAATCATAAGGTGACGGATTTCGGTTTTGGTCCCATACAGTATGTCAATTTCGGTCGAATAAAATTTTCGGCCTTTTGACCAAATGGATTTCGGGCCAAATGGTTTATACAGGCAAAGGCATATTCAGCCAAACAATTTCTGGCCTAGTGTCTATCGGCCAAACAGCCCTTCCTTTGTTCACCACCCACTTCGTATCTTCCATTTAACGCGCCATTTGGATATTTTCCCCCGTGGTGGCTCAGAGCTTCTGCTCACGATTCCCGTTGTTCTTTCTTCATCAATGGCATCCTCGTCCTCCTCCTTCGGTGCCTTAAGCTGACGTTCAAGTGAATTACCAATAACATTTTGATGCCGTTTTTTATTATTCTTCAACGACTCTGGCAGCTTTGAAAGTCTCATTAATAAAGTTTAAAAATAAATAAAGCTTGAAAGTTACACGCAAAGTTACATGGCACGCATTTGCGGCTCCATTTCCGTTTTCGTGCACGCTGCATCTGCTTCTCCTTTGTCTGATCATCTGGCGATCAATTTGATATTCGTTCTAGATATTTCGGGTGTGTCTTTTCCTTTAAAGCTTCAGGTCTGATATTTCCTGACGGCCACTTCTTCCTGACCCCGACGTCCATGGTTCGAATCCAGTTTGCCGCACTTCACTTTTTTTTCGAATGAAAATCGTCGTTCACAAGGCAACATATTGAAATTCGTACCGACTCCTTGTAGTAAATTTCCATGAGGCAATTGATTGAAAATCA
The DNA here is from genome assembly GCF_024139115.2 of Armigeres subalbatus. NCBI lineage: Eukaryota > Metazoa > Arthropoda > Insecta > Diptera > Culicidae > Armigeres > Armigeres subalbatus. Next base: position 124,764,832 of record NC_085139.1, read on the forward strand.
TACGTCCATTTTCCTCAGTGTGGGATTGGCACCATACAAATTTGTGTCCTTTTTCGTAATCAAGCTAAATGGAATCGGGAAAATTTTGCTAGTCAAAGTTTTATTGCTGTACACGATGCATATTCTTGTTCTAGGAGGAAACAATGATTGTCGTTTAGATGTATTGATCGAAAGCAAATAAACCGACTTAATGCAATGAGCTGGATTGACAAGTATGACATTCTCTGATCGATTTGCATGCGAAATTTGATGCAAAACGCTCAATGCCACAAAGAATTATTTTGGGTGTACAAGGTTTTAATACAAGAAATGTAAGCTTTTTATGCAGATACTGTATTAAAACAATACCAAATTTGAGATTGCAATACATGGATTGTTTTGAAATCTTTAAAAATTGTATATGCCAAATTATTATACAGTTTCTGTAAGATTCTTATGCAGAACTGTATTAAAATCTGCCATCCGCTGGATGAATAAACAAGCCCCGAATAAAACATAGGTTTATTGATTTAGAAGAACTGAAACGATTAAGTGAAACGAAATTTATAATGCAGATAATGCCATAGAACATGGATTTCCCTTGATTCCTACTGAACAGGATATAGATCTGAGGGCGCTAAACATTTAGAGCGACTGGCACAGGATGGAGCTCAGTTAAGAAGAATACAACAAACGGCGTAGGCTCATCGTGGAAAAGCTACAGTCCATCAACTATCAAGAAAGTAATTTACGGTGCTGCAAATGGGAACAAAACAGCATCTTTTAATACTGAGAAGGGAAAAAGCCAAACATTTTGCGTCGCTACTTTCGTTAATGTCACTCAAGAAAACTTTTAATGAACTGCACTATTTAACTATTTGCTCATCACCCTTGCTATCACACGGGCAGATGATGGCAATAGAGTCATATTTCTGCAAAGACACTCCTAGACAGATGATTCGTTGGGAAAGTTTCCCGGTGCTTCTTGTTGTGTGCACACAAGTCGGGAAAATTACGACACAAGTTTTGTCAGTTTTATGATAGTTGTGTGCGACCTCGCTTATGGCTAGCTCGGGGTCGCAGTTTCTTCCATCCTTTACTTAGCGCGCGCCGTCCATGTTTTAAACTTTAAAATTCCTTAATAGCATGGGAATGGCGGGGAAATAAATTCCGGAAGTGGGAAATTTATTCGACGGCAAGAAAAAAAAATCCCGAGCAAGCAAAAATGAAGCAAGCATGGTGTTCGCAGGTGAGAAGAGTTATGCATTTTTTGTTTATGTCGGTGCAACCACTCCGAATTCATTTTTTAGTAATTCCACGCAAAATTGTACAAAGCAAGGTTCAAATCGTCGATCAGAAAGTCTCATCTTGAATAAGCATCACTTTTGGCATAGAAATGATAAATCTGCCCAATTGCCAATCTAGTATCCAATATCCATTAGGCAGTGTTGAGTATCCATTAAAAGTTGGTCCTGATTTGTTGGCCAGGAAAAAATGTTTGAAATCACGGAATCGATTTAATATTCTGAGAAAAATATAACTCTAACGGATTGACATGGAATTCGTTTGTTAGTGTATGGCCACTTTGCTTATTTTTATTTCCACTATTACTTCTTGGATAAAGTGCATTTCATATATACGTATAGAAACCACGGTTTTTCATTTTGTGGAATGCTGCCTGCTACCATGTTGCGTTCTATTCAGATGCTGCTGAATGCATTTTCGGTGGCAAAAACATAAATCAAATTTGCACAGTTTGGGAAGAAAGAACAAGAAGTACACTTAAGGGAATAGCCAAAATTACCTTTGAATTCCAGTTCCGAATGTTAGAAGCGTGGTTCTCTATTTAATCTAAAAGCTTTGCACTCACAGCGGAAATTTCATTCCAGCGAGCAATGGTTGTCATTGTTTCGCAGCGGACAGCCTAGCGCTGACCTGCTGTGCATATACTGAATTTATTGCAAAAATCAGAGACAATTAGGAATCACGTCCTCCGGTGGAAGTGACGTGATTATCCTCACCGAAAAGGATTCAACAAACGATAGTGCCACTTGTATCGCACAGCAGTTAACTGTTTCGGGGGTTTGGATAATCTTTGAGTGTGAAATTTGAATTTCCCATCCAACCAACGCTCCGGATGATTTATGACTTTCTCGTTCGACTGTGGTCCCTGCAAGGGAGCATCATCATTCGGTCGATGCATACCAAAATCGCTTTTTCCGTGGCCATCGTTAGGGAGCTCGATGGCGAATCCCAATCAAATATTCATGTATCAACAAGTTTAATCAGTTTGGCCGGAGTGAGGTACCCTCGTGCATACACAAGTTGATGGAAAATTGTACGAAGAGATGTGCTGTAGGTGAACTGAGTGCGGCGGAGCAGAATTTCTTTCTGACCATGATTGATGCATGCGTGTCGACGCGAAAATGTAGAATTGGTAAAAGGTGTTTTATGCAAATCAGAGAAAGAGTTTCTTCTTTCGATACACAATAATCCAATAATTCCAACGGGATTTTTGTATATTGTTGCGCTCAATCTGGCGCACATACTGACTACTTCGTTTTTCTTGTTTTCATGTTTTCTATATCCGAGTTTTTACAATCGGTATTGGCGGAATGAGAATGTGATCAAAATTTCTGAGCACTAGTGTGGTATTTTTTTTAATATCCCAACTCTTTTCCCACTACGAAATAACACATACAATTTTTGAAAGCTAAATCTCTGAATTACATATGCAGGTTTTACTATTAGTTTCTTTAGGTTGATTCAATTTTATTTGGCTTATATCTAAACAGAACAAACATATTGGTGCACGGAATCCAAACTGTCGTCATACTGGGCAAAAAGTTTTGTAGGCTTGATGACCGGCATTCTTGGTCCTAATATGGTTATATTCGTAGAGAACCACCGGTCTTATGAGCATACATGATACATAGATGTGGGTTCAATTCTTTGTTGACTGTTTCTTCTGGACCGCATAGTAGACCCGACTTCCACGAAGGATAAACCTTATTATTACTGACAGCTATATAATGATCTAAAGTAGACTTCATCTGCCACATCGAAAGTGTTCCCGTCTATCGTTAAACTATCTTTTGAAGATTTTATCCGTTATCTTGCATTTCGATTTGTTCACCACCAGTGCATCTTTTGTTGTACAACGTTGCAGGCGGGTTAGAATTCAATGTGAACATTCTGTCGCGTTATGTATTGTGGGCAGCAGGTACTATGTCCAAGGGCTTGACGATCCCTCCCCAGGGCCATCTGCGAGTTGTGGGGCTTACAGGGCTTATGTGGAGGGACGGTGGGGTCCTGTTAAACCTCTATAAAAAGCAGCATGTATCCGCAAGTAGGGTTCCTCACCAAAGCGATCTGTGTGCCGCTCAAAGCGCACAAGCTTCCAAGTCCTGTGTGTTAGGTGGGACGGTTTAAACAGCCCTGACACGATGGCTCTCCGACGAGACACAGGGAGGTTTGTGCAGGCCCAATAAGCCGCATGGGAAACCAAACCATTACGAACAATATAAGAGATAATGCGATTCGATATAATCGGTAAAGACCTTATAGGCTATTGACGAATGAACAGGATCGCAATTGGAAGCCGGAACATGGAACTGCAAGTCGTTAGGTTTTGCAGGTTGCGATAGGATGATCTACGATGAATTACATCCCCTGCAACTTCGATGTCGTGGCGCTGCAGGAGATTTGCTGGGTAGGCAGAAAGGTAGTGGAAAAGCGGGCATCGGGCGGCTACCTTTCTACCAAAAGCTGTGGGCATCCACCAACGAGCTGGGAACCGGCTTCAAAGTGCTGGGTAAGATGCGCCAACGCGTGATTGGGTGGCAGCCAATCAACGTGCAAGGATGTGCAAGTTGAGGACAAAGGCCGTTTCTTCAACGATAGCATCATCAACGTGCACTGCCCACTCCTGAAGGGAGACCTGACGACGAGAAAGAATGCGTTCTACGCAACAAATTGAGCAGACATGCGATGGATGCCCACTGCAGGACGCGTCAAAATCGTCATCGGTGACATGAAACGCACAGGTAGGATGGGAGGAAATGTATAGACCGGTCATCGGACCAGATAGTCTGCGGCCACCGTATCGAATGAGAACGGCCAACAGATGCATAAACTTCGCAGCCTCCCGCGGAATGGTGGTAGTCCGAAGCGACCTTCTTTCCCCGCAAAAATATCCACAAGGGCCACATGGAGATCACCTAACCGGAAGAAACGGAAAACCAAATCGACCACGTTCTAATCGACGGTAGAATTCTTCTCCGACATCACGAACGTCCGCATATACTGCAGTGCGAATATTGATCCGGACCACTCACCGTTGCAGGTGCATGCCTGCGCTCAAAACTCTCGCGACGGTGTACAACACGCGCCGCCGAAGTCGGACGTCGCGGCTTAATATTGGCGGCTACAAGACGGTAGACTAGCCCAATAATACGCGCAGCAGCTGGAAGTGGCATCTCCCAACGTAGCAAGAGCAGCTAGGTGCAGCGTCTCTTTGAAGATGGCTGGAGAGATATTCGATCCAAGCACATTGGTAGCATCCGCCAACCGCTGCACTTGGCACGGTGCCCCGGATCAGAGGAAACGATCAGGTAGGACGGCGAATGTGGAGCAAAGTTAGTAGAAGAAGAATGCAGCATGGGCAAAGATTGCTGCAACACCGCACAAGGGGCGTAACGGAGAGGTGCACGATATAAACAGGCGCGGAACAGACAAAACCCGATTTTCCGGAGAAAAAGCGTCAGCAGGGAAAATCGAGACCGTGAAGAGACGTGAGCAACTGTACCGCGCTAATAAATACCACACGAAAAGTTCTATGAGAAGTTGAACCGTCTCACGTAAGGGCCACGGTGCCACAGCCCGATATGTGTAAGCGACATAAACGGGAACCTTCTTACGAACGAGCGTGAGGTGATCGGTAAAGGTGGCGCCAGCACTACGAAGAGCACCTGAATGGCGATGTGGCAGACGAAGATGGCGGTATGGTGATGGACCTGGGGGAACGCGCAGGACATATAATTTCATCGGCTCCTGGATCCCTCAAGAAATCCAGGAGGAGATTGGCCGGCTGAAGAACAACAAAGCCACTGGAGTTGACCAACTACCAGGAGAGCTATTGCTAAACACGGTGTGGGGTGAGGCACCTGGCTAGAGCGCTGCACTGGGTCATTACCAAAGATTTGGGAGGAAGAAGTGTTTCATGCAGGAGTGGATGGAAGGTGCTCGTGTCCCATCTACAAAAAGGACGATAAGCTGGATTGCAGCAACTACCGCGCAAATCACATTGCTGAACGCCGCCTACAAGGGTGCACTCTTCCAAATTTTATGCTGTCGACTAGCACCAATTGCAAGGGAGTTCGTGGGGGCAGTACCAGGTGAGTTTATGCGGGCGAACGCTCCACCACGGACCAGGTGTTCGCCATTCGCCAAGTACTGCAGAAGTGCCGCGAATACAACGCCTCACACATCATCTATTCATCGACTTCAAAGCCGCATATGATACAATCGATCGGGACCAGCTATGGCAACTTATGCGGCACGAAAAACGGATTTCCGATAAACGACACGGCTTGATCAAAGCGACGATAGATCGGGTGATGTGCGTAGTCTCGAGTTTCAGGGGCATTCTCGAGTCCTCTTCGAAACCCGCAGGTGAGGTTACGGCAAGGTGATGGTCTTTCGTGTCTGCTATTCAACATCGCTTTGGAAGGGGTAATACGAAGAGCAAGGATTAACACGAGTGGTACACTTTCTCAATAGGTCCGTCCAGCTATCATTGGCTTCGGCTGACGACACAGATATTATGGCATCGTAACTTTGAGAAGATGGAGGAAGCCTACATCAGACTGAAGAGGGAAGCTGCCGGATCGGACTAGTCATCAACATCATCGTCGAAGACGAAGTACATGATAGGAAGAGGTTCAAGAGAAGACAATGGTGAGCCACCCACCGTGCGAGTTCGCAGCATCGGTGGTGACGAAATCGAGGTGGTAGAAGAATTTGTACTTGGGCTCACTTCGGTGACTGCCGAAAATGATACCCAGCAGAGAAATTTTCGAGACGTATAGTGGCTGGAAATTTCCGGTATATGCGCTTTGACCTCCGCAAAGACGCTCCGATCGAATAGAGTTCGCCGCCGTACCAAACTGACAATCTACAAACGCTCATTAGACCGGTAGTCCTCTATGGACACGAGACCTGGAGACGATGCTCGTGGAGGACCAACGCGCACTGGAGTTTTCGAAAGGAAAGTACAAATTACCATCTATGGTAGGGTGCAGATGGCGGACGGTACGTGGAAGAGGCGAATGAACCACGAGTTGTATCAGCTGTTGGGAGAACTATCCACCGTTCACACCGCGAAAATCAGACGACTGCGGTGGGCCGGGCACGTAGCCAGAATGTCGGACAATAACCCGGTGAAAATGGTTCTCGACAAACGATCCGATCGGGCACTAAGAAGGCGAGGTGCGCAGCGGGCAAAGGTGGAATCGATCAGGAGGAAGATGACTTTGCGGACCCCTCCGTAGACTGCGTGGCTGGCGACGGTAGCCATGGACCGAGCCGAATGGGAGTAAAGACTCTTATATACCGCACAGGCCACTTCGGCCTTTAGTCTGAATAAAATAAAATAAATTTATGTGCATTACTTTCGTGTAAATTTCAACAACTTTTTCTATCTGTGCACAACCCCTTTCCACAATTGTTCCATTACTTTGTCAAAAGCGATGGTTTACATAATTTTTACTTTTTATTGCTTTTTACCGAGTAATTACAAAATGCAACCCGTTGCAGGTAACAAGTATCATTACTACAAACCATATTCAAAAAAGATAGGAAAGTACAACCATATGCGCCCCTTGTTCATACAAATTTACAATCAGGAGGGAATGAATCGGTTGAGGGGTCACCTAGCCTTTTGACATTAATTATTCGATATCGAACCATCCTACTCCGAACGTTTCACTCAAGTGTCATTATTCCTTAGAAATAGACTATCTTGGGGTTATATTTCCGCACAAATATCGGAAAGGGTTCTCGTCGTATAAATAAGACAAAAACCAATTAAAATTATGCAAAATTAATGTTGTCCAATCCAGTCGCTAAATTCGACGCCCAAGGAAACAATCTCCATGAACGTAGGCATAAATATTGAGCTTTGTTCGCATGTCTTAATTACCATAACGGAGATGTAGCCTTCTTGTAGGAAGGCAGCGTCGTTATGGGTTTCCCCATGGAGAAACTTCATAATCCAGGGAGCACCTTCTAGGGCCATAAATAGATACATAATTCATCCTGAAGCAAGAATCTTCCTATTTCTCCACTGCAGAGCAACCTCTATTCAGTCGCAATGGTCCAATCAGTTATCACCGGGTTGCTACCTTTGTGTACTTGAGCAGAAATCGATTTCAACTGCGGAATAGTAGTTTTGGCATTGGAAATCCTTAGAATTCAACATCGAACAGCGTCGGTTCAACTGGGTTTCAGACTACTCATCAAGACTGAGGCTGACAACCAGTGCCGAGATGCAAATGGATCGGATTTTTCTTGAGCTATCACCCTCAGTCCGTGCCGGTCGGTAGTGTACCACAATGGCTGGAGACCCACCATTCGAGGTCGTTAATCTTTGAAAAAAAAAAGTATTCGTCTTCCTGGTCGGAACTGTTCAGCTATTCGATTCATTCCTGGCCTGATAAATCAGAGGTTTGCAAAAAATTCCGTTGGTTTGTGTCACAAAAAAAATATCATTGATTCCATTTCCTTTTCCCTTTTTTGAGCAATAAAACGAAATAAGACGTTATTTTGCACTCTAAGACCAGGTCCATAAAAGTTATTTTCTTGAAAAATAACGAAATGACAATGATATGTAATCATATGCAGAGAAAAAAATATGTGACAGTATGTACACTTTTACGGTAGCATAATTTTCCGGGCCTCTTTACTAAAAATTCCCAAAATTCCTTTTCGTGTTGATAGGGAAACGAACTCCAAACTAAGGTTTGCTTTAGTAGTTGTGCGCATCTCACCTCTGAGTTATTGTTCGTTAAACCCCTCGTAAACTGCAGCCGGATTCCTGAATGCAACCACAAAACTAAATAAATACAAACTCTGACGAGAAAATAGCTGTTCTATGTTCTCTAATGCAACACCTTGGGTTCTATTTGAGATGCAAATGATTTTCCCATTCCTTTTGTGTACAGCAGAACCCACCTCTTTCGATCCCAAGTTCATTCTCGCTTCTTACCACAAACAAAAAATCAACCAAAATGAAGCCATTCTTGGCTGCCAAAGCATTGCACTGAAATATTCAAAGAGCAGCAGCACACGGAACAATTTTGGCATCCGACATCCCGGATCGGAAAACCGAATCTACAATCTACAATCCAAAGAATTTGCATAAATTTATAGATTAAGATATTTTCCCTGCTGACCATTGACGCCTTAGCCCTGCAGCATGTGGATGAAGTGGAGTAAACCTTTCAAATTCCATTCAAGTATGCTGCCGCCTAGGAAACTAATCTACAATCAAGTCCATCGTCCAACCGATCGACCGGTTCGAATTCCCCGAGGGCCACAGGAGAATGAACCCTTTCCATCTACCCTTCTTCCAGAGAAATGCGACCTCGGGGTATCAATATCATAGCTACTAACAGCGGAATGAACCATTCTAACAGTTACACATTGGAGTAGATGAATTAAATTTTTAGTAAAAAATGTTTATCATTGTATCATTATTGTAACGTGGTTTAAAACATTTGGCATTCGTTTCTTAAACAATTAGCATTAAAAGCTTAAAAATTTCTCCTAGTAATGATGCTTCTTTTCTCGTATTCAGACAAGACATCAACATATTTTTGCTCTACGAGCCCTTTATAAGGATTTTGTTTTTTGAGTGAAATGAAACTTTATTGTACGAGAAATACAAAAAGTTCATCAAAATTACTGACTAAGGCTGAAAAACATTATTACATGGTATGAATAAAGTGAACATTGAACTGGTACTTTAGTTTTTGTTCAAAAATTCAAAACAGCCACTCCTATGTGCTCCAGCTTCCCTCTGCGAGCGTGTGTTACTATGATAACGATCAAAAACTGTTCGATTAATTACGAACTTTGAAGAGGGGTTGTACGGAAATACACAACACACGGAAACGTTGCTCCACAGGGGCCTCAAACTCTTATTCCCCGGGTTGCACTCGTCCGATTTGAATTTGTTCTGGTCATCCTTTTTTTTCATCCCACATGTGCACACATGTGGTGAGGAGAACCAGTTGTCACCGAGTGGGCTTTGGCAAGAGTAGGATCGATTTGATGCATGAAAGGATTTAAAACTCACCGCAACAACCAGGACGCCAAGATTTAGCGCAACCATGCTGTTCGCTCTGTTGCTCACTGGGTGAACGAAAGTGGCATTAAAATAGGAGGCCATGTGTTCGATATGGTTCAGCTGCTTCGTATCAATACGGGCGGTGTTGCTCAATGGGTTGTTAGTTTTGCTTGGCCTTTTTCCTAACTCGGCACGGTGTCTTTGTCCAAAGAGACTTATTTTCCAAAATTGTTTGATTGTCTGGAAGCAGATGACGTTATTTTTTTTTTGCAATTCCTCATCATAATACTCTGGTTTACAATTCAAAGTGTTTGAGTGATAAAACGGCCTACTTCTTTCTGGTAACGATGAAATGGTGCTTTAATGGATCATTATGCAACTCAAATGAGTGGTATAAAATCCATGGTATAAAAAATGACTCATTTGGGTGCTGTAATGGAAAACTGAATATCAGTTAAATGACCACCGTCTTTTTGTTAAATTAGTTTTGGTAAGTGTTCAAATAGTAAATTCTTTGCGATGCGTATTAAATGAAAATAGTTTGATGGACATGACACCAACATTTTACAAAAACAGGTTCATCTACCGCTTCAAGGTTTGTCGAGCTACGCAATACAGCACGATAACATGGACCCTGGTTTTTCTCTGCAGCAAAATGATGTATTTGCAAGAATGATAATATGAAGTAAATCAGACTGCACAATTTTGGTACATATTTATCATAGTTGTTAGCTTCCATTTTTCGTCATTGCAAAAATATCGTGTGCAACTCTGTTGTAAAACCTCCAATTTTTCAGCTTTCATAGTGTTATATTATAAACATACAACTCGTGCTGAAAAAAGATGCATCTCTGCCGGATTTACGTCCGAAAATTCGCCAGCTGATCGCTAAGGAGCTGAAATGTACTTTTCAGCTCTGCATCGAGGGCGTGAAAGTTATGCCGCCAAACAAGGACCATCATCAATCCGTCGTAAAGTTCTTCAAGGTCCACAAGTATGCGTACTGGACGATGGACGATGCTCGTGGAGGACCAACGCAAGCACTTGAGTTTTCGAAAGGAAAGTGCTGCGTACCATCTAGGCGGTGGTGCAGATGGCGTGACGGGTGCCGTGGAGGAAGGGAATGAACCACGAATTGTATCAGCTGGCTTGGGAGAATCCATCCATCGTTCACACCGCGAAAATCGGACGATCGCGATGGCCGGGCATCGTAGCCAGAATGCCGGACAGTAACCCGGTGAAATGGTTCTCGACAACGATCCGACGGGCACAAGAAGGCGAGGTGCGCAGCGGGTGCAAGGTGTGATCGATCAGGTGGAAGACTGATGTGGACCTCCGTAGACTGCGTGGTTGGCGACGTGGCAGCATGGACCGAGCCGAATGGAGAAGACTTTATGAGTACCGCACAGGCTGCCATTTCTTGGCCTTAGTCTGAATAAATAAATAATAAATAAGTATGCGTACTACACTCATCAGAGGGCGCATCCACGTTCCTGAGTCGTAGTAGACAAATGGAAAATGCCCTGATTTGGGCTACAGTCTGTGCATTAGTAGTAACATTGCTGATTCATATAAATTGCAGGTATTACAAACCTATTCCAGTAACATTTGGTTTTATGAAAGTCATGCGAAAGCAAAATTATGGTTTCTAAGATCGTTATTACAATTTAAAAATGTTACTTTGGGAAGACTATTGTATAGGTGTAGCATCACTTCCATCTGTTTACACAAATAATGATTTTTTAGACTAATCACTATCTCTATAAGATGGAAGCAAGGCACAGTCGAGATCTGTACTGGCCATGTTCTGTGGAATGGTGGGTGGAAAAGAATTTTATTAATTGGGACATCTATACTTAGGGAAAGGAGCTTACGTGCCTTCTCATATCGGTGCCACGGAAGGTTATGGAACAGTTTGTGTGGTAGAGTAACGGTAGGAATAGTTTTAGTGAACGTGAAACACAAAAAAGAATCCAAGGACATACAGAATAGGAAAAGGTAAAGGCTGTGATGGAAACCCATGACCTCTCTCGCTTATAGGCAGAAATGATAGCCACTAGACCACTGGAGCTTGTTCTGACGAATTGGGCAATAATTTGGTAATGAGAAATCGATGCAACATTCTAACTATAACTTAATATTACTACTGATTGAAAGCATAACTTTTCCATGTTGATATGAAATCCATTTCACCATGGGAAAGTTACTTGTCATATTTAATCGATTTTAAAAATAATTCAGGACTTGTAAAGTTCTTTACTGTCCAAAAAATATTATTTATATAATTTGAGAAAATTCTCGATTTTGGGACAAAATAATTTCCATTATCGATTACTTTCTCCGAATATCTCCTTACAAGCTTCAAAAAAGTCAGGAATGGTCACAGAAATTTGAAAAAATACTCAATGGTTTTAATTAATTATTAAGCTAACTGCTAGAATTCTCTATTATAGAAAATGTTATGGATCTAGCGATACAAATCAAACAACCAATCAAAATCGTTATCGCTAAAGAATCTGTTTTGGGAGCTTCGAACTCACGGATCAGATTTAGAGCGACTTGGTATGTTTCTGGTTTCTCAAATTTCCAGATCTATTAACATTTGAAGAAAAGTTTTTCCGTGGGCTTTATAGTAATCGTAAGTTTATCATAACTTCTAAAAAAAAATATTCGCAGATTTCTACAACTTCTATTTTACCTCCGTAAATGCCGTTTAGGTCTAAGAAGTTTAGTTAAGACATCTATGCGCGCTTTAGGATTATAAAGTGCCTGAAGTCCTAAGGAACAATCAGTCAAAAACAAAATTCCCAAACATCTATGATTGGTTGTTTGAACTCTGTTAAATTTAAAATAACTCTACAAAACAAAATTTATTAACATCGAATGACTTCATATGTTTGCTTACCATAATCATGGGTATTAATGCTGATCATTGTCCCACCCAGAAAAAATCATGTAGGCTACATGTCCCCGCCTACCTGTCCCACCCACTCCCGGCGCCACTGACACTCACACACATCGGTAATGCAGCTGCTCAAGGCTTTTACTCGCAGAGCTCCACGACATGAAAGAAGACGATCTAACGAGGAACTCGAGAGCTGGTTTGGAGCCAGTGGCTGTGCACAAGATGTCATATCGACAAGTTATTGGGGGATATCGCGACCAGCTTCATTTGGTCCATCTGGGATATTATGGAAGGACCTGAAGCTGGTCGGCGTTATAAATTACACCATCGTTGACTGGGAGCGATATCTGACAGTACACCGCGACGTCACCCAGTGCACACACTGCTTCAACTTCGGACACGGCACAAGGAACTGCCGCATGAAGCCATACTGCAACAAGTGTGGTGAACCCCATCCGACCGTAGAGTGCGGCAAGATAGAGGTGGCTGATCTCAATTACACCAACTGCGGAGACAAACATCGGGCTACAAGGACTGTCCTGGGTGGCGTTTTTGGAAATCCGGAAGACGGCTTCCACCAGAACTCGAAGAAGAACCGTGTTCCTGCCTCAACAGTGTGAAACTTTCCAGCCATCCCGGCTCCCCGTCGTGCGATTCCAGTTCTCCTGCCGTTACAACCGCACAAGCGACTGGCAGCGGTAGCTGCGTCGGTTCAAGCTCCAGGACCTTAAGCACCATCCACCAGCGAATGGCGTCCGCTCCTTCCTCCTGGATTCCGTCGGCAGCCTTCCCACCGGAAGGATCTGCTCCGCTCCACACTCCGGAGCAACTGATGCCGATCTTCGCGCAGCTCGCCACTCGGCTGCGCGGCCGCTAAACCCGTTTCGACCAGGTCTTCACTCTTGACATGTTTACGTCCAGGAAACATCCCGTTTTATGTTCCTTAAATTGCATGTGAGAATAGCAAATGAGAAGCAGGCAGCGTGCTTGTTTAATTCCGCAAGGCATGTTGAGGTAAACGGTGATAATAAATAATGCCTCATTATTGACTAAGCAATTTTGTAGGGGATATAATATAGAATTTTAGTTGATAAAAAATGATTCAGAATTAATAGTTATGCGTTTATCTTTATATATGTTTAGTTTCGTGTAAAAATGAGAGGATTTTGTTTATAGTACGTACGGCATGCCTGGATAGTACGTACCCTCGTTAGTGGCTACCTTCGATTGTTCGTACATTTTACCTCAATAGTACACCAAAAAAATAGTATGATTTTCTTAGAAAGCAGAATAGATATCCACTTAATTGAACAATTATTTTGTCTACGAATTATTTTAACTGCCAAGGAAGTTAGTTACAGTAATAGAACACATCCCCATGCATTATTCCACCTAAAAGATCAGAGAATATTACTCAAGGAAAAATTAATTCCATCATGAATAGGTTCTTAAATTGAATTTAAGACAAGATGTTTATTTATTCAATTCAGTTTAGCTGCTTTACTAAAATGAGGATAAATTTATTTGGTTAAATAGTGATTTTCTTTTTTTTCAATTACTTTTTTATTCGATAATAAATAGTTATGGTCTATTCCCAGGAGTTCATCAATAATTCATTCCTTTATTCCACTAGAGATTCAATAGAGTTCCCTTTCAATTCTCTCTTACTGAAATTCTAAAGAAGTTTCCCTTGATAGCAGTTTTCTCAAGATCTTCCTGGGAACTTTATTTTCCAAATTACCAGTCAGGATTTACTTGATATGTGCACTGGGGTACCTTAGAGCTGATTTAAAATTTTATCCGATTGGCATGATAGATCATTTCAGCCAGCGGTGTGACAATGCGTAGGCGTCATGCCCAGATCATGATTGCGGCGCGGAGTCGGCGTGCATCAATTTCGTGCATTACATCCAGAATTCTATTCGGGTTCCTCAAGAATTCCTCCGCAAGTTTCTCCACACCCTCCGCAAGATCTTCTCCAGAAATTCCTCGGTACTCTCCAGGAATTTCTCCGGAAGTTCCAGGACTTTCCAGTTCCCAGAAATTCCTCGAAGCTCTCCAGTAATTCATCCGAAGTTCCTGTCACCAGGAACACACGAGACAAGCTGGAAGAAACAGGAAGCCACAAACACACAAACAACAGAAACACAATTACTTAACAAACAAGAAAGAGAGAGAAATGAGCCAACACTATATCACTCCGAAGCCCATATTCTGTATTAGCATTGCGCTGGGCGTTAGCGGTATATATAGCTAACGGATGTGTGGTGTTGACATTCTGCTTCGTAGTTTATACAAGCAATGAAAATGGATTGGCATCGTAAATAACGTTTTTGAAGGTCAAAATATTGTGGCGTACTACAAAACTGATGTTTGAGGACGATTGATACCCAGTGGCCCGGCAAGCAAGGGAGATGAGGCCTAGGTGGTCCAATAGGACGATAACCCTTTATACACGGAAAATGCGATTTGCTTCTAATATGGACAATTTCACCAACTTTTGACACAACTTAGACCTCCCAGCTTCCCGGATTTGAACCCTTCTAACATTCTGTTTCGTCCTTATTATTTAAGCTGATGAATACAAGTCAGTAACTTGACCAGTTCAAGACGTAATTCTCAAAATCTGAACGAAATTCCTATGCAGACCGTGTGCCGTTGCGATGGGTTTTAGAAACATTTAGCTCGTGGAGAAGACAAAATCAGAGGTCATTCCAAAAGAAATGTTACAAACGTTCCTTATAACAATGCTCAATGAAATAGAACAGGTAGAAATATTTAAACTTCAATTTTGAAGTGTATTCGAACTATTGAACACCCTGATATAGAATATTAGGAAATACCGTTATTTCTCATTAACATTTAGTTACCTCTCCTTGAAATTTTAGGGTTTATCGAGCTTTTTCGGATTTCTAGAAACCTAGTATGATTATTGGAAATTCAAAGTTTTCGGAATAGCAGCAACATCGTTTGAAATACTTTACCAGAGAAATCTTCAGAAAGAAAATGTCTTCTATTACAGGCATATGATAGTTGTACTTGTCATCCACATTATCGAAAGGTTTTCTGAAATCCTTTCAGAAATGCCATACATCTTCAAGGATTTTTGTTGGAAAGCCAGAGGTCATAGTACATATTGTAAAAAATAATCCTCATAATGGAATGCAAAGTCGTAAACATAAAATCTTGAAGAATTAATGATTTGCTAATAAATAAACGCTGCGATTGTTAGATGTTCTTCGGTAACCTAAGCATCTTGTATCTCCTGCTCAAGTTAAATAAATTGTCTTTTTTCATGTTTTCTAAATATTACGGGAGTTTATTATTTTGCTTCAATATTCTTTATTCATCAAAATCTCAGCATAATTTGTTCTGTTAGTCTGTTACTTCTATTCTATATTACAATCAGCATTGAATCAGCATGAACATATGTCTAACTCCAACATTTCTTCTCGTCAGAGTACCAAAATGACTGCATCACTATTCTGTTCATATCTCTCACATTGGCCTGCGTCTGTCATTTTGGCAGCACCAAATGTCAATGTCATAGGATGGAAAATCTAGTGTTGGTACTGATGTAATGCTTGTTGTTTGAAGATGTTGAAGAATTTGTTTTACTTTTAAACGCTTGTCACATGTGACAATGACGTTTTCATTTATTTATTTATTTTATTGTTACACCATCTGAATTATAGTCTTAATGAAGCTTACTAACAGCAACATATGTCTACAAAATAACAAAACTTTTCAAAAATAGTCAATTACTATAAAAAATAAAATCTACATTTATCATTTGTCATAAGATTTAGCTGTACAATCCCATTAAATCTTGACAGTGCTCGAATATATTGTCGTCTTCGTACTGACTGACTTAGTCGAGACTTAGTTGGACAAGTACGAGACACTGGACGGCCTTACTGTTGAGGCCGAAATACTATCTGTCAAGGTACAATTAAGTGGTGGATTTGAGGATTGAAACGCGAATCAATGCTTTTCCGGATAAACTGACACGGTTGATCAAAGGACGATGGATCGGGTGATGTTCCTATTTCGAGTTTCAGGGCATTCTCGAGGTCCCTTCGAAACCAGAGGGTTACGGCAAGGTGATGGTCTTTCATGTCTGCTATTCAACATCGCTTTGGAAGGGGTAATACGAAGAGCAGGGACTAACACGAGTGGTACAATTTCAATAGTTCGTCCAGCTATTTGGCTTCGCCGACGACATAGATATTACGGTCAAACTTTGAGAAGATGGAGGAAGCCTACATCAGATCTGAAGAGAGAAGTTGATGCGGACTGGATTAATCACAACACACTGAAGACAAGTATATAGGAAGAGGTTCAAGAGACGACAATGAGCCACCCAACGCGAGTTTCATCGGTGGTGACGAAATCGAGGTGGGAAGAATTTGTGTACTTGGGTCACTGTGACTGCCGAAATGACACCAGCAGAGAAATTCGGAGGGGCATAGTTGGGCTGGAAATCGTACGTACTTTGGACTCCGCAAGACCAATAGAGTTCGCCGCCGTACCAAACTGACAATCTACAAAACGCTCATTCAGACCGGTAGTCCTCTACGGACGCGAGACCTGGACGATGCTCGTGGAGGACCAACGCGCACTTAGAGTTTTCGAAAGAAAGTGCTGCGTAAATCTATTGGGGTGAGATATGGACGGCGGAGGGAGGCGAATGAACCACGAGTTGCATCGCTGTTGGGAAAACCATCCATCGTTACACCGCGAAAATCGGACGACTGCGGCCGGGCACGTAGCCAATGTCGGACAGTAACCTCGAAAATGGTTCTCGACAACGGTACGACGGGACAAGAAGGCAGGTGCGCAGCGGGCAAGGTGGAGCGATCAGGTGGAAGATGACTTGCGGACCCTCAGACTGCGTGGTTGGCGAGCGTAGCCATGGACCGAGCGAATGGAGAAGACTCTTATATACCGCACAGGCACTTCGGCCTTAGTCTGAATAAATCAAATAATAATAAAATCATTTTCAAAATTATTGAGACATTCCACTAAAAGCTCAAAATAATTTTCTAAAAAATCTATATTTATATTCTTCTACAGCATCTATTTTTTCCGCGCGACTTCACATTCTCAGCCTTAACTGGTTAGCAAATGCAGCAGCCCTATCAAACTCGAAAACCTAAAGCGCATGAAAGCTGAAGCTACAAACCTTTATTGGATCATGTTGACCATAACGGCTGTTCGGGTAACAGGAAATTTCTGCGTCGTAGAGGCGTGCTAGGAACAATACAATTCAGCGATATACAGGAGCTCGATTCCGCGGTCAGCTTTCTTGCAACGAAAAACTGCTTTATCCTGGTCCTTCTTTCTCCAATGTTTCGATTCCAGCAGCATGCATCGATGTTCATAGCGGCGGTAGAATGGGTGCATCAAGCCACGGCAGATTTCGCAGAGCTAAGGAACGAATTTTTTGAACTGCCCGATCTGTTCGATCCAGCTCCTCAGCATGAGGACACCAGACCACTACTGCTGATTCCAAAATTGATCGTGCTCAATGGCATTAAAGCTTTTGAGGCAGAGGGATCAGTGAATCCATCGGCCATCTTTAGAATAGCCAAGCTGTTTGCTAGCTTTAGAGATAACGTTTTCAATGAAGTCGAAACGTTAGTTCACTATCGAGCATCACGCCAAGGTCTCTAACTTTGGATCGAGTCGTTCCAACGGTTGTCCAGAAAAAGTGTACACATGGTGCAACGGATATCGTTTTTGTGAAGGAAATCGTACTCGCATTTATCGACACACAGTTCCAGGTAATTACGTTTGCTCCATTCTTTGAAAGAATCCAGTACGTTTTGTAGCTCCAGGCAATCATCAATACCCGCAATAATCGTATAGATTTTCATGTCATCTGCAGAAAACCTGATTGCCAGCAGGTAATACATATGCATCGTCGTTGATGCACAGGGAAATACAATAAGGCCAAGTGTTACCCCCTGAGGCACACCAGATGTAACAAAGAAAGGTCGGATCTGTCGAGCTGAGTCTCACTTTCATTGACCTTCTGAAAGGTACATCTTAGCCAATTGACGATTGCTAGTGGAAACACCTAACTTTTTGGATTCAGTAGTAGACGTCATGATTTACTCCGATCGAAGGCATCTTTGAAATCGGCAACAGCATCGACTTCCAACCTGCATCCATAGAGCGGCGCATTGAAGAGGAAAACTCAACAAGGTTAGTATTGACTGATCTTCTCGGATAGAACCAAAGGCACAGGAAATATGATTCTTGCAAGATTCGAAAAGGGCATTATTAACAATAATCTCAAATAGTTTGGAGCAGGCACAGTGACAAGTTATTCCTCTGTAATTACTCTACGTTATTTTAACGCCTTTCTTGTGGATAGGGGACAAAACGATGCCTTCCAGCTAGTAGGAAACTCCATTTGATGTAAAGATTTGTTGAACATTGAGTGGTGTACTAAGTTGTAGTTGACCATTCCCAGAACCGCAGAAGGGAATTCCATCGACCGAGATGGAGTATTTTAGTTTCATTGTATTAAGAACTTGATCTTCTGAAAATTTTGGTAATATTGAAGTCGATGCTATTTGTTACAACATCTCGGCAAGTAGCACACAATTTGTGTAGGTGATACTTGATGTTGAAAAATGCACTCATAACAATGTTCGTAGCAAACACTTGCATTTTCGGAGCCTGTTTCACAGAGGATTTATAGATACTCAGAAGAAGTAACCCTTTATTCCCTTTTGCGTTTTGATCCGGATTTGAGGACCAGAACTTTCCTGACATGTGCTCAATTTCTTTCGTCTATGATGATGGACAAGATGCGGTTGTAGCGCACGCATTGTTGCTGGCAGGCTGAAAGATGTTTGGAATCTGAGGCAGCGATTGTCGATATTCGGAGTGCGAGCGCTTGACACGCTTTTAATTCTTAGACGTTTGTTAGCCCACGGAGGTTTTGTAACGGTGGTCGCTAGAAGCGGAACATTAGCGCTTCAATCACTAGTTGGTCATCGCTCGTTCGAAAGTGCACCATGGCATTGAGATCTAGTTCGAGTCCAAGAAACGCCATTCGATGGAAGAAATGTCATCCAGTGCGTCGTAGCAGCGCGTCGGAAAATTGAATCGAATGATATCTTATAACTTGATCGAAAACGTACAGGCAAAGAACGAACAGGACATGCGACTTCTAGAGGAGGATGAGGTACACATCACTTGGATAGCGGTTCAACAGTCTTCTAAAAACATTTGCTGATACATCTCATCGTTCACTAAAACTAGATCCAGAGTGCGAGAACTGGTTTGTTACTGAGTTTATTCTAGCGTACAGGCATGAAAGCAAAACCATCATATAACATGCCGCCGCGTTCTTGGTTTAATCGTGATATTGGTATATCTACTACTAGACCCCCGTCTTAGAAGGAGCCCAAAATATTTCAGATGATTATAATCGCCGAACTGGAAAAGCACAGTCTATGGGTTCAAACTAGGACAAACAGATAAAGACTCAATGTGCTGCTGAATCAGATTTTCATCGTTCCTAGTAAGATATCCTATTATATCCGCTGTTCATGTTTCATGGCACATTTATTGTGAAGATCAATAACGGCGTCGCCCATATCTTTATTATTAGAGATCTTGTTCACTATGTGTATCCCCAATTTGGGATCTAAACATATCAGCGAGGAACATATGATTATGAGAACAATATAGTTGGATCTACATTCATTGTAAAAAGTGATTGATCGTCATGGAATTTAACCTGGCTGGAGTGAGTGAGTTTGAATGGAAATGGAAAAAATTCAATCAAAATTCAGGAGAAATTCTCCAAATTTCGAGGAAAAACTCTGAGAACAATTCTCGTGGCCCATTATTCATCTACTGAACCTAATTGGAGAGGGTTAGAGCAGTAGTGTAAGCGATGCAACATTTTTTTTAGTAAAATGAGGGCAAAGTTTTTTTAAATTTTTCGTCTATACAAATTGTAATGGAAGTTCAAAATTTTTAGAATTTTCTATGAATTTCACATTTTTTATAAACTGTCACAACCAATATCAACATATTGCCGCAAAGCTCGTAGAATCAAAGCATATTATTATCTTTATTAATTAGGTTTTCGGCCTGGGCCGGTTCACCCTGTAAATCAAAGTATTTTTTCAATGTGCAATAATATTGACAAAGTGTGACTACACCCTTGCTTCTAACCCGTCATATTAACTTCCATCGATCGCAGCAATGCATTTGGAGTCGCATTTGGGCTGTTGTTTTCATCAACAATGATCTCTGCCCAGCGATTGCCATGCCAATCGCGTTCCCATCTATTAATTAAAATTTAATTTAGGTGCCCTCTGATTATTTAACTTACAAAGTTGCCGGGATGTTTTGCATCTTATTGGTCGCAAGTTGGTCATTCGATATCTCTGTGGTCGAGACAGCAACGTTAGTCTGATTTCGGATGCTTTAACATAAATAATCGCTAATTAGTCTTGAAACGTAAGAATGCTTATGTGCAACAACCTTTATAACTTTGAACGAATTGATCTGATTTTATTACATAATTTTAAGAAAAACGTATTTCGTTGTTGCGGGTGGATACGACTGTTCAGGAGTCGGGACAATATGGTCCGGATTTTCTAGTTCGTTTGGAGGAAATTTCGGTCACTTTTACGTACGATGCATGGAATTAAAAGTAATCATTAGAATCATTTGTCACGGTACAAACAAGAGGCAAAGTATTAACATTCATGAGTACAGTAATCCTATATTCGAGGACCTGGACGATCTCTACGCTCAGCTGCTACTTTTGACGTAACACGCTGTTTCTATATTGGATCAAATTGAACAAATCAACTCAAATCATGATGTTTATGGTAATCAGCACTTTCGATTTTCATTCTTACATCCTCATGAGAGTCGAACGTCACGAGTACATGAAGTGTTACGTCGTTATTTTCAGAATTTTATTACATATTCACTAAAATTGATAACCGAACATTTAGCAATAGAAATCTTGTGTATTTACTTCTTGTTTACGGGGTCATATCCTCGTAAGCTGATCAGTGTGTTACTTGATGATGCCTCGAACCCATTTAAGTTCAGCATCGGTCGATTCGGATAGTTATAACTCAGGGTCATCAAGACTTCTTCTTTTCCTAGTCCTCATTCTGAGCAACTTATTAACTGGTTCATTAATTGATAAGTTCAGTACGATTATAATGCAAACAAGTTAGGTCGAACGACTCCTTATTCAGGGGAAGGTTTTCAAATAAATGGAAGTTCCTTGAGAGTTTATCACCTGAGTTGAAATCATTTCCATCATGCTTCAAATTAAAAGCTTATATAAGTCAATTTTAATGTTCACTCATTCGAAAGTAAATCGACTCAGTCGTCGTCATTAGTTCCGCACTGTTGACTCAACGATGCTCTACTGTCTCAGATGTTTTTACATTTACTACTTACTTTACTTAAGTGACATTTTTCTAACGATTCACTGTTGTCTGTATACCGTGGGTCAGATAATCACACGGAAATTGATCTGAGTGGTGCTGCAAATAGTCCGAATGTGACATTTGCAACTTAAACACTATGAAAGCTGGTACTTCTCTAGTCTATAGTACATAAAATAAATTTCTGCTCGAACTTTATAGACTCCGAAACTACTAACGTGATGGCGTGGAAAAATTCAGGCGAGAGGTTTCTGGACCAGGAAGGATTCTGATGGTTCGAGACCCTCCCGCTTTAGAAAAGGGGGCCCTATACAAATGAAACACTAATTTTTAATTACTCGGAAATTCAATCAGAGAATAAATCATTTTAGGTGAATCAAGATCGTCGGGTTTAAGTAGGAAATAAATCTAGAATTAAGTTCTGTCTTTTGAACTAACGTTTTCGGTATTCACACGATCGAATGCGCAACCTTAATATTTGTTATCTGTAGAAGAACTTTGTTAACATATTGGATGAATTTTCCGTGAATATTTGGATTACATCGATCGGAAATATGTCAATTTCTATAGAAAAATTGAGAACGTCACAACGGAAACTTAGAAGAATTTCTTACTGTGAAATTGAATGACTTTCTCGGACGAATTTTACATGAATTTACTAATAAATTAAGTTGATCTTTGTATGAATTTCTAGTTTTAACTTGAATTAATTTTCAGATTACTTTTTGGAAGTTCGTATGCATTACGTAGAATTTTGAATGCCTTTCTCTTGGAATTCGATGAATCCTCCGTGAATATTAAATGAATATCATTAAATAATCATAGATATCCTCCTACGATCAGGAGCGGTAGGCACAGCATTCTGATGCTGATAGAGTTTTATGGCAGTTTGATCTTCACATACTTTCCAAATTACGGCAACATAGTACTTACACCTTAACACCTATTACGTTGTACTCTACTGAAAGCAGTTATTGAGAAGGTTTGTAAAATACGTCAGTCAGATCGTAAATGATCGTTCAGCCCTTCTGCTGGTAAAACGCATGGGAGAATATTAGAATATCAGACAATGTGCCACGTAGGAGAGCGATTACAGGCGTGATGAATACAATCAGTGAGCCGGCGACTCGTGAAGAGAGCCAAGGTTTGAACTGAATAACTAGTTGGGAACCAGAATTCCCACCACGATTATAGCTCTAACATATGCTGAACGTGACTGCCAATTGATGAGATTTGCTAGGTACAAACCGTGGCTTTGGCAACCGAGTCAAACACAATAAGGTACTAAGTCGCATGACCTCTGCGCCTAAGAAATCGAGGTCGATTAGTCGTTGCAAGTCCTATGCTGGAAAGCCAATGAGTAGAATAATACAGATGCCGCAAACTGTCATACTAGATATGAGTAGCTGATTGGCATATAGGTACAGGCCGTAGAACAGTACAGAATCAGATAGAGGCCGGCGACTTGTGGAAGTGCAGAAATTACGCTGATTGGTGGAATCGAATATGAAACCCTAAACGTCGGGGAAACTGAAAGAAATTGCCAAGACCGACGATTATGGAGCTCAAATAACCAGGCATAGGGTACATGACGTTGCTGCAACCTTTGATTGATGATACTTTGCTAGGTGGCTCACTTTTAGGGCTTCCTGGCAAACTGAGTAACCACTAAGGACCTCAGCTGATACTGACCTCTGGCTACTAGTCGTGGAGGAAGTCGAATGAAGTCCCATGCGAAGCCAGTAAGGAGGCGGAGCATACGCATCCGCCTTCATACTGAAGAGAAGAAGTGGGGTTCAGCTCAAGCTGGTGAAGGCTCGAAGGAGGCCGGAATCGAAATCTGCCTCTCTACAGAGGGGAAGCAGCTGGCGGAGAGCCAGACTGCAGTGAGCTCAAAGCGGATGGCACATTAGCGGAGCAAACCCTAGCTAAGAAGGTCACGCAGGAGGTGGACCTGAAAGAAGCAAAGCCTGGTTCGACAGTCTGAGAAGGTCCTGAGGACAAGACCGAGAGGAAAATGGTACCTTACCAAGCATAATTTCAGAGTATCGCAGGAGGAAGACCTGCCATGGACGGAGGTCGGAATCAAGAAAGGCGAAACGAGTCGTCAGTGCAGGTTGCAAGGAGTGCAACCAAAGCACATTGTCCAGTGTACAGACAAAGTGGTAATAAGTTTTTCAAGCCTATAAAATAAGCAGAGAAAAATTTGTTCTACAAAGCTTGCTTCTAACGTAAGGGCCTATTGAGGTTTTCATAAAATTAGGTGGGCTACATTTAAAAAGAACAGAATAAAACTTTTTCATTTGGAGAGATAGGTATACAATGTTCCTTCTAGTTGTAGTTCAAACCAGATCCAAGAGTTTTGCTGAAAAAATATTTTAGCTCAAATTGACTGATTTATAGCAATTTTTCCCAAGTCTTATTGTGACCCTTAAAAAACAGTTTTTTGTTTTACTTTTTTGTTTCAAATTTCTCAGCAATGATGTTCATACCACTTTTTCTTGCTTTGCAGGACGCACACTTTTCATGAACTTAACTTTCATATTCATGCAGGATCAAAAAGTTATTGGAGGTGTTTTCTTCGATTTGTTATTATTTTGTCATGTTACTCTATTCATATCAGTTCATAAGAACAGCTGTTTTCAAGATATTAGCCTTGCTACCAGGCTCTCGCATAACAAATGGTGTAGCGTTTGGCTATATCATGAAGTAAGCTATGTAAGCTGAAAACACATAAAAATAGAAATAGTGCTTGAAATGAAAAAAGCGAATTTTTCATTGCAATAATATGGAAGTTTTTCACTAATTAATCTGATTTAAACACCCTGAAATGAAGCTTGAAAGTGTAGAAAGGTCGAGAAACATATTGAATAAATGCTTTGCTATTATAGTACGCCGTTAGAAGAAAACGTTTTTTTTTTCGAAGAAAACCTGAATAATTTTTGATCCGCATGAGATATGGCGAAGTACGTTAAATCCATGAAAAGCTTGGTCCTGCAAAGCCACAAAAGTGGTCTTGAACATCGTCATTGTGGAGAAATTGAAAAAGAAAGATTAACAAAAAACTCGTTTTTACAGGTCACCCTGAGCAATTTTGGGAAATATATAAATCACGTCATTACATGTCAGAGAAATAATTTTGCAAAATTTCGAATCTGGCTGAACTACAATCCTGCGGAACATTGTATATCCGTATCCCGCAAATGAAAAAAGTTTCTTCAAATGTGACCAATTTTATGAAAAGCTCAATAAGCCTTCTGATTGAAAGAAGCAACTTTTGTAGGAACAAAGTTTTTTTTCTATCTCATGCTATTTGGCTGGAACTAACTTATTACCGCTTTATGCTACCTGATCACTGTAATGGTGTGAGCAGGTCACGCTAAGAAGGGTAGAGCCTGTGAAAAGGTGTGCGCTTTCAATAGCAGCGGGACAAGCTGAAAGGACAAGGCGAAGGATATTGTCAAGGCTTACGATAAAAGCTATGTGATGTCTTAAAGACTATGAGAGGCAAGAAAGCTCTCTAGTCTAGGAGGGAATACAACTGCATCCGAAGAAGCGCAAAGGCGAGATGATTTCGTCTTAAAGTGGGATGCTGCTCGAAGAGTTCCGAGTATAAAAAGTTGACAGAGGTCTGTGACGGGGTTCAAGTTTGGTTGCACATCCAGTGCAAGGGCATGGATGAGATAAACCAAGCCGGAACCAGACGCACTGGAAGGAGCAGTGCATGTCGAGATCCAGGAATCTGAGATTCGGTTCGCGAAGGCTTTGCGGAATGCAGGTTGCCTCATTCTCGCAAGTTTCCTGGCGAGGCCAAGAAGGTGCTGATAAGGTAAACTGAAGGTGGGCTGGTCGTGCTCTTGAACAAGCCAACCCAGTCAGGCCTGTTAAGGTGCTTGCTCGGTCTGAGTCCTATGATCGTAAGGGACCTGACCGTAGTAAGTCAGCCGCGTCAGCCGAAACCTCCAGGCTCGCACCTGCCAGGCTGCACCAAGATGTCGATCTGTCCTCCGATGGAGCAGTACAACAGGCATCCACTCGGTTGCTCAGACCTGTCCGGCCTCCAGAAGGGTCCAGACATGCAAGTCACAGCTAAACTTGAACCATGCGAGGCGGCCAACTGCTGCTACAACAGTCGTAACCTGAGTGTAAAGCTGATGTTGCCTTGCTGTCCGACCATACCGCTTCATTGGCGGAACGGCAGTTGATCAATGACAAGTCCGGTATGGTGGGAATATTGGACTTGTGGGCGATAATTCATCCAGAAGATAATATCTTCTCCCGACGATGAGTTTGTCATAGCAAAGGTAAACGGTGTTTACTTGTAGCCGCTACTGTCCTCCAGATGGAGTGCACACTTGTGAGCGAACCACTTATAGAATTAATAGGAACTGCCTGAACATTCAACGATCTGCGTGATTTACAGTTGGAATGGAAAATACAAATCGAAATATTACCGAACAGTCTGAGATTTCGTAAAATTCTACGAATACGGTGAAATGGTATTAGAGCAGTACACTAGGGTAGTTGAATTCTTGCGGGAAACCAATCTGCTTAAACCGTTGTAGCAGGTGACTTCCAATGCGGGCAGGTGGACTGAGTTCCCGGTTCACGCTAACGCTAGAGGTCATATCCGCTAGAGTCACTAGACGGTATTGAACGTAGTTCGCTTAACCGTTATGCCAGCGTTAGAGTGACCGAGCGGTGATTCATGTATTGACGTCATACTTCTAGCGACTATCAGAGCAGGCTGGATGTAGTTATGGATCGAGAATATACCCCAGGAAAAGTTACGAGGTCAAGGGCGGTGTAACGCGGATCCGGATGGCGCAATTCTCACAGTTCAATCAAGACGCTTAGAGGAGGCGCTGCTCTGGGAAAGTCGGACTGAGCGGTACGAACCGACGGAGGCCTAACACGGGCCTGTGGATAAGAGATGCCAAGGAAGACCCAGCCCCCAGGCAATCGACAACAGTACTGCGGTCTAACGATCGCAGATCTTCGAGAACCTGTTCAGAGCTAAAAGATGTTGCGACGTGCTGTCAGAACGGACGCTGAGCGAGTCGATAGACGTGGGTATTCAGACAGCGAACAGAGCTCTGAACTACGAGATTATGTAGAAGAGCCTGCTTTGAAAAGCTGTGACAGGATGGCGAATGACAACCCATAGGGGAGATGCGACAGGATAGCGATGTTGCGACCACAGCACACGCTCCTGAAAGATCTCCCAGAGATGTTAGGCTGAATAGTGATCATGTTTGAGACATGAACCATCGGAACTGGCCCACTACCCGTACGGGTCAGTTGACGTGGTACCGCTAGTGACTAACGAGGTGCTTATCGTAGCTCGCAAGAAAACTTAAGCTCAATAAGGGCGCCAGGCCCGATGGTATTCAAACCTGGCCTTAAACACGCCATTCTTGCTCTCAGATATGTTCAGAGCTGCCTCCAGAGATGCATGGACGAAGAACTATCCCAGATCGATGAAAGCAGGAAATTGCGCTATCGAAGCCTGGAAACAGCAGGGACCTTCGGCACAGACCAATTTGTTTCCTTGACACAGCTGGAAGTGCTGTGAGGAGTCATCTGAATAGATTGTCGGTTATATAGAGTAGGTGGCTTATCAGCAACCAGTAGGCCGCTAAGTACGCCCTTCACCATCAAGCACTCGACGTAATGGACAGCCAAGATAGCCAGAGGTTTAAAAGGAGAGGTATTAGGTACTGCGCAGTTGATTTACATTCGTAAAAACGCGTTTAACAATGCTAGCTGGGCAGCAATTGCTGACTCCCTGCACCGATTAGAGTCCTGGATTACCTGTGCAGGATAATTGTCCTATTTTCAGAATAGGGTGCTGATTATACACACTGATGCTGGTCAAAAGTCGATCTAGGTCTGCGCGCTTCACATGGATCGATCCTGACCGAGTTCTGTGAATATTATAAGTGATGGAGTATTACGCTAAGTCTCCCGGCGGTGGAAACGATAGCTTGCGGATGACGTAATGCTAGGATGGGACACTCTCGACTAGTCACTGAAACTCATAAGCATGGCAGGTGGGAATGGCTCAACTCGAGGGTTGTCCCTTGCACAATACAAGACGAAGTCGTGGTGTGCAAACCTCATGGGTGCAGCGATGATACGAGTAGGGACCTGCAGCAGTTAACTCCGGAGGTTCAAGCATCTGGGCGGAATGGACTTTAATGAGTGTGGAGTTTTCGATGCCTAATCTATCTTGTTTTCCTTAGCAAAAACATTTTCTTTACGTCGTTGTTTATGATAGCAATCCTTAAAGAATGGAATGCATACATCATAGTATTTTAAATTATAGAAAGTGCCATGATAATGATCACAAAAAAAAACTGAATCACTAAATTGGAAATGTAATGAAACATTGTTTTAAGCAAGTCATACCATCTTCTTCTTATTCATTACATCCTCCATGGGACAGCCGCCTCGCTGCTTCAAGCACTCCACAGTTATTAACTGCGAGTCAAGCCAGGTTACCATTTTTGCATTCGATCATATAGCATGTTATGTCCCAGGTCTAGACAACTTGACTGCCTAGACCGGACACTGGAATCGAACCCAGTCACACCTCAGCATGAGTTCATTGCAGGTCTTACTCATGCACGGCGGGGCATCAAATCAAAGTGCTTAGATCTTTGTCAATCAGTTAATTCATTTTTTGCAGATTTGCGTAACAATGCACATGTCATAATGCTTAATATGAAAGACAAATTCTCTACAAATGAGCTTGCGAAGTTACTGTCGTAAACTAGTGGGCTACAACCAGCACTTTCTTCGCTTGAACACTACTAACTGCAAATACACATTTAAATTACTAATATCAGTTCTAAAGTATAAACAAGCATCAACCTAATTCTGCTCTTGAGCAATTACAAAAAAATTGTAAAATATAATGTTCATTTTAAAATCGTTCAAAATAAATCATCTATATTTTTTACAGTTCTCAAAATATAACGTTTTTATACGCACAATTACTATGTAGATTTCTCACGAAATTAATCTTACCAGAATTTGTAGCAAAATTTAAAACATATGATACGAGTATGAATAATTCTATTGCCGTGTCCACCATTCCGCGTTAACAGTCAGAACGATAGTCTTAAATTTTGTTTTGCAAGTCTACAACCCACCGTTGCATGAATTTTTATGTATTCGAGAAACATACAATCAAAGTCTGAGCCTGGTGTGGAAACAGAAACACTCTTCATATTAGCCAAGATCTTAGTCCAATTAGACTTATCTTAGCGACCGTGTTTTTAGCGCTAGAAAGATTGCTCTTTTAGATATCGTCCGCGTGTCGTCGTAGACACCTCTGATGAGTGTGTAACTGAGGTGTATAAAGTGCTTTCCATCGTGAACTGACCTCAGTTTCTGGTGCCTGGGCAGATGATGGATACGAGTTTTTTGCGCCTCGTGGCTGATTTTCGTATAAACCTACCTACGCTAAAACAAGCTTAGGAGGGGATGACTCCCACCCGAGCAGCTCCGATGCTGTCATCATTTTTGTGGCATTCTCAAGTGGTCGAACACCATGACGATGGATGATGGCACCCGTCAACACCATCCGATTTTTCTTCGGTTTTTTTTCATTTTACCCGATTCTCACCCACTACCGAAGGCAAAGCGTGTACAATATGCACCCAGCTATGAATGGAAAGATGATTTTTTTCCTCTTGTTCTAATGAATTAGTGCGCTGGTAAATTAAGTGAATTGTGATTGGAATGAGATGAATGGAGGAAACGGAGAAAAAAATCAACCAAATTAACTAAAAGTAATGGAAATGGGAAGATTGGAGTTTTTCTACCACTTTAAATCTGAAGTTTGTTTGTACTTAGCAAGATAAGTACGCATTCCGTTAATTGAAGGTCGATTTGTTTTATATTTTAGCCAACTTTGAAAAGTTAACTCCACAAAATGTGGAGGAAAATGCCATTTACATTTAGCATTAGATATTTTTATTAAAATATTAAAATAGAAAGTGCCAATGAATAAATCAGGGCACAAGCACTTAATAAATAAAAAATAAATGTATGGGACTTCAAAGTACAAGTATTTTCCAAAAACCTCGAAAGATATTAAATTTTAATGAAAAAGCATGAAAACAGTTGTTTTTTTTTCAAAGCGGATGTACATACCATATTCTTTCTTCTTATTGGCATTAAGCGCACACTGGGACAGAGCCGCCCCTCACAGCTTAGTGTTAGATAGCACCTCCATATTACTGCGAGGTTTCGCGTGTTACCATTTTGCTTCGTATATCTGAGGCTAGGACGATGATGTTTATGCCTAGGAGCGAGTCAACCTCAATGAAAATTGCCTAGACTGACACTGGAATGCCTGAACCTATTAACACCTCAGTGCATGGTTCTTGCTTTTCAGCTATAGTCTTACTCGCACGAGCTGGAGGAGGCATACCATACATCATCCTAAAATCACAGTCTTTTTTAAGACTTTACATATAAGAGTTACATATTTTCATTTTGATCAGTATGTCCGTTGCCAAATAATGCAACATGTTTCTAATAATGCCTAAATAATGAAAGAAAATTCAGATGACAAATGAGTTATGAAAAGTTATGTATCAGATAAAATAGTGGGGCTCGACCAGCATACGTGCTTGACAAAAATAAGCAAATTGATTTGAGGCCAGATGTTTTACCTTGTTCGACGAGCATAAAAAGATTCATTATGAACGAACTTCCTAATTTCCTGCTCTGAGCTTTGTCGCAATACATAAAAAACAAAATTGATACCCAGCAGTGCAGTACAGAAAAGCATCATTCTTGTTCATTTGGAGTAGACAAAAATCATTTCAAAAATTAAATCAACTAAAATATTTTTTACATTCCTGTAAAAAACATGTAAACTGCTTATACGGGTATTGTATAACAATTTGTAAGATTTCCCAGAAAATAATTATTTTGAAATCTTACAAATTTGTTTAGGCCAAAATTTCTGAAAAAATGACATGGTTATGATACTGAGCTGTAATAAAATTTTATTGGTTGATGGTTCCAAAATTCAATTATAAATTCGTCTTATGAAATGATTAGTTTAAATATTTTGCTTCGGGTATAGGATGTCTACTAAAACTCCTATCCGTTTAGTTCAATGTGTATTTTCTTTATTCTGAGTAATCGAAGAAACACATACACATCTTGGGTATGGGTCCTCTAGCCTGCCGGTCTACTAAAGTTCGCAGGAAAAAAAAAGAAAAAAACACATTCTTCCATTATTCAGCTTCAAGTCCATATCCGTTGATATTAGAATACGTCCTAATTAAGAACTTTTTAATAACTTTGAGCGACCGGTGATTGTTATAAGCTAGCTGAGGCAAGCATTGCTCTCTTTCTAAATCAAACAGTCATCCAGTCACCACCCCGGCGAATGTTGTCGCAAAGACACCCTCCTGCTAACTGGGCTGATTATTATTGGTGCCACTGCGATGACGGTGGCAATGTTTTTACGATGTATGACACGTCGTCCAGTCATTGCCAGGCCTGGGCACGATGATGGAAATGGTGTGAAAAAAATGTATAAAACTCGACACCCTGAGGACATTGAGGACATCGCCAACGATGCTCGATGTGGAGTGTTGAAACCAGTGGCTGTGAGGCTAGTAATTAGACAGTAAATTAGCCAGCTATTCAGATTTCAACTCCAGGGATTGTACTGGAAAGGGAGAAAATTATCAAGTGTTTGAGACGAAGTTTTTTCTTCAATTTTTTATTTTACATTCATAGCATTAATGAGATGTAGGATTGTTGATTCATGCGGTTGACTGGATATTAATTATAGAAAAGCAGAGGTGCGCCCACGTTCCGAGACGTGGGTGGGACAAATTGAAAAAAATATTGAATAGAAGAAATGGCGTTTTTGAGAGGAGTTACTTATTATTATTTATTACCATTCATTGCCACAAATCGAAAATACATACATATTTTTAATTGAAATTACGTTTTGTATCGTTGAAACTTTTCTTTAGTTTGCATCTATATAGATAACACCTAGCCAACAATTTGACACTACAACACAAGGTTTGGGCCCATATCTCTCCATCCTCGTCCTCCACCAAGTCGTTCTGTACCAGGTATATCCACCTTACGCACTGCGTTCTACACTTTCTTGTTTCAATCGGCTCTGAAGCGAAGTTCAAGATATTCAACCAAAAGCGACGAGTGAGAGTGCGGAGAAAACCAGTTGACATCTACAACCCACTATTAAACATGGCGGTGGAAACATCATAGTATGGCTTCGCATTAGCTGATGTAGGGAACTTGGTCAGTATCCACGGAGTAATGACTGCCAATGCCTTCATCGACTTTATAAGTGGAAATTTGTGAGAATCAGTGACAAAACCAAAGTAGGACTACATCTTTTAGC
Source organism: Armigeres subalbatus (assembly GCF_024139115.2). Lineage (NCBI taxonomy): Eukaryota > Metazoa > Arthropoda > Insecta > Diptera > Culicidae > Armigeres > Armigeres subalbatus. Next base: position 124,796,919 of record NC_085139.1, read on the forward strand.
AGAATAACGATTTAAAGCATGTGGGTAAGAAAACTAAGACTTTCTTCGGATCCGAGCGGATGAAGCTTTGAAGGCCTGATCGAAGTAAATGGTATCCAGCTGGAGCTACCTGAGCTTAAATTGTCAAGATGGACCACGAAGTTTTGCTTCTACTAGGACTAATACTAGAAGAACTAGTCTATTTAACAACTTTATTTGTTTTAGTATTGTGATAGCTAGCAGAATCTCAAAATTTCTGTTGTAGTATAGATTTCCTTTACCCTTTTCCATTGTCGTTTTCCGTCAGTCTGTCAACAAATAATGAAGTTCTATTTAAAACGTTTTAAACACACAAGAAGGTTATCTGATTGAAAGTAAATTTGGCAGAATTTAAATGTAAAGTATTGTTTCTTGGAGCCGACAATCAGTACCTTGGTCAGTCTATGTGACAACGGGTGATACCGTTGCACTCCAAGTAACACTTCTTAAATAGGATATAATTAGATATAGTTATTGATTATACCAACATTATTTAAATGGTCGAAACACAAGACTAGACCTTACATAAGTGTTACGTTACTAGTACCAATATTTAGCACAATTAGTTTATGTTCATGCGTGAACACTGTTTGTATTGAGTATGCGAAGTAGCATATTGTCGAAAATTTCTGTTATTGTTTTAATTTGTATTTCGTAGTAATTTTACAGTCTTTCTGTCAATTTTAATCCGGATCAATAAATAGTTAAACGAAGTGAATTATTTAACGTGGAGTAGAATAGGGTTTCTTGGATATGATTAATAATAAAGCAGTCTATGTTGACAACGGTGAATAATATTGTCACCTAAGTAACCAATCTTGAATAAAAATTAATAAATTTTTCAGATTGTGATCAAATCAGCGAAATTCTGCAAATTTTGTTATTGTATAAGACATATTCGCTAAAGTTGTCTTCATATTTCACATAAAACAGGGTTTTGATAATTGTGTATTCCTAAGTCATCCTATATCTGAGTTCTAAGTAACGTCCGATTGCTAAAGTTATATGAGTTAAATAAATAGTCAGTTTTTTCAATATAATCTGTTGTTGGAACGTATCATAATATATAAAAGCAATTTGAGATTGCGTCGTCATCATATGAGTTCAACCTATTGTACAAAGCAGGGGATACATGTTAGTATATTGAAAGTTCATTTCTCAATAAGTCAAACGTTTCACACGATGTTCAGCTTTTATGCTACCCTTATATCAATTCACAACGGACATGCTACCTATCTGTCTCAGTCATTTCTGTACCTCCGTTATTCAGTTTAAGTCTATAATATTTTCAAATCATTGCGTCAATAAGTAGTTCACTAAACTCCTTCTTCCCCTAATACCATACCAATCTCGAAGGTTACCTATAAGCTGTACCTTGCTTCGGAAATAAAAGTCAACTTTAGCTTTTCATACACAACACAATACATAAACACATTTTGACTCAATAGTTCAATGATAATATAAATATAAAGCAATGTTATTTCACTAGAGTTTGAATTTATTAATTTTAATATAGAATGAATTAAAAATCTCAACGATAATACACTCTACTAAAAAATCGGCCTGAGATACTTATGCTAATAGAGGCAGCGAATCTACTTAGTTTTTTTACCTAAAGTTGACTGATAATACTACTCAGCTATCTGCTATTTATGAAATACATATTAACTATTAAGACAACTATTACTCCTAAGACTACGGCGGATGATCGTTAGCTTCAAGTCTTTCTATTTGTGTATAAGGTTAGTAAAGACTCGTACTGGCCCTCTGTTCAATTTTACGCATAGTCTGCTGACGATAAAGGATCGTGCAGTGTTCACGTTATTATTAGTATGCAGTCAGATTCAAACGATTTTGTTAGGTAATCAAGAATTGTTAATTAGTCAACAATTATATAATGTTTCACAATATAAAAATATGCATGTAATTGTAAAATTGTTATGGATCTAAAAATAAATAATGCGAACGCAATACAAAGAACAAAATTTATTGGGGAGTAAATTTAGTTTAACTCCATTATGTTATACCGATATACTTGATGAACCACCGTCGTCCCATCCATGGACAGGAAAAGACCCTAATATTGAAACCATAAATGTTGACTGGCAGTTACACATGATATTTTAGGAAATGCTTGAATGTAGATTTATATGTTGGATGAAAAACACTCAGAAATTGAGTTTATTTTGAAAACATTTTCCTTTGATCATATGTCCTGAGGCAATGTATTAGCATGGATGGTACATTTGACGTCTGGCGCAATTAATAGCGTTATGTATAAGAAACTGTGACTAAAATAGACTGAAAAAGTTTTATTAACGTAATAGACTGAATTTATTGTAGAAGACTTTTATCATTAACAGATAATTCGCTAAATGTCAAATTTATCATTTTCGTTTAACTTTTTCAAAGGACTTATATATTTTTCAGAATTGATTTGAGTATGTACCGCAATCAAAATCTTTCATGTTGTTCTGTTGATTGCGCTGTTCAAATTGATTCGAAAAAATGTTTAGTCCTTAAAAGTTATCGAGATTGATTATTGAAATCGGCAAAAGAAATTAAGAATATTGAACGTAAAATAATTCTAAGCCGAGCGATCTAGTAGATTTGACAAATAATATGTAGGTACATTCAATTCAGCTGCCCGTTACCGTTTTATCGTGTTCAGGCTTGAGGAACAATTGAGTGATTATGAGTTAATAATAGTAATTGATACTCTAAATTATTTAGGTGCTTTAAGATGCGGTGGAAATTCGGTAAGTATAACAAAAGTGAGTGAAACGTAAAAATTATTCATAGCAAAAGCGCAAAAGATAGAATCTTAAAAGCCAAAAAGAAAACACACTGGTTAGTTTTGAAGAACTATCTGCAAAATTCAATGATAAAATAATTTTAAGAAAAGTAAAAGTTAGTTTTAAATAGGTTTCATTGAGATAGAACTATGCAGACGAATGAGAATGATACTAAACGATTTTATGTCTGTTAAACTATTCAAACTCAAAAAACGTTTGTCAGTGAAACTATAATTATTAGATCTCACTGAATAATTTTGAATGAAAATTACTTAGACCTCCTGAACTACATAGGTGAAGACGAATGTGATCAAGTTTTAATCTTCCGATGATCCACCGCTTGATGCCAGTAAATACCAATCCTACATTACGCTGAAGTCTTCGCTCGTCCGCCCCAGGAAGTGCAATGTTACATGTATAAAAAATCATTCCTGGTGGAAGTTTCTGCGTATTGAAAATCTCTGAGCCCGATAATCGGCACATTCATTTCACGACTGGGCCCAACGTAGGAAAAAATACGTCAGACGTCCAACTAATTCCACCAGTAGCCATAGTTCTGCTAAGAGTTCGATCCAACACAATTACGTTTTTGATCTTGTGATTTACTGAGAGGATTTTTCTTTAGGATTTTCTGACAATCATTTTTTTCACAACTTCCTTCAATCGCGGCTCACTTTGATCCACATTGGACAGCTACTTCAGAAATATGCAAATAACTCAACGAACTCTTAGAATAGCTGTCTAAGGTGATTTTTTTTATTGTTTAATACAATATGAAAAGTTTGTAATATTTAACGTTGAACACATCTAGAATACATATTGAGAAACACAATAGTGAAGGAACGCCCATGGAATTGAACCCACACCTTTTGGAGCCATTTAACAATAGGAGAGATATTTTTGTTTAATGCAACGATGCGAATTACCGATACATTGCTCCCTGGGATGCTGTTTGTTCACATGCAACTTCAAAACTCACATCCAACGGCATTTACAATAACAACCATACACGTTGTTTCCTTAAAATCTGTCTTGAAACTAATTAATTATGGTACACCAACCTTAGAAAAATCCTCCCTGAAGATTCTAGCCAGTAGCGGTGCAGTTGTCGGTTCCGGTCGTCTCAAATCTGAGGGGTCGTCCCTTCTCCAGATGAGCTTTGAGATCGCAGTTATACCGGAACGCGTTGTTACATATGAACACGTAGGCCGTTCCTCTCTGTGGAACACGCTGATGCACCTGATTGGCTTTTTCGATTTGAAGCGCTTCCGCAATGTTGTATTCAAAGTTACAGTTCTGAATGCACCGAAGCGTGCTTGTCCAGTTTGGCTTTGCGGAAGAAACCCTTTTGTGCACAGCAGATCAAAGCCCCTCAACTAGGTAATTATTTAATTTTATGTGTACACAGGATTTTGTTCTCATCGATTTACATTTTATCTAATTTGAGTCATCCTAAATAAGCATCGCATTGTAATCACCAGTGATTTTTCTTTATTTAAGATTTTTCTAAACATGTGATTTTTGAATCGTGAAAACAGAATCTGCCTGTGGTCCGGATACAGTTTTACGAAGATAGATGCCTTTTACGCCTAAACTATATTTTTAGAAAAAAATGTTGTTCTACAAAATTGTTAGAAATAGTAATCCCATCATTATTGTGCTATCAGAAAATAAGATGGCTCATCATATAAACAAAAATAGGAATTTTTTTTTTTATTTTCGGATACTGACATGCCATGTTCTACAAAGTTCTAGCGCAGCTTATTCCAATAAATTGCTAAAGAAGTTTTTCTGAGCTTGTTGGCTGATTTGAGCAATTTTACCTAATTGGATTGGGGTGTTACTGGTGAAATAAGTATAAGACAAGCTCGGTTTCCATACAAAATGGCCATATTGGGAAGTCAATATCTGATCTTAGCGGTTCGATTGGTGATTTTGCCAACAAAGCCTTAAAATGACTTGAATTTTTATTCAATGATAGTTACATTTCTGCAAATATTCTGGTTATAGCTTGTTGGAAATAATTATAAAGACAGTCTGTTGTATGGGCTCCATATAAAAGTGGTGTCTTTATATTATTTCCAGATTTTGAGGTCAAAATCAACAGAGATGTATACCATTTACTCAAAGATCGAAAGTTCCAAGTTAAAAAACAGTTGCCTAGTAAAATTTCAGAAATCGAATCGCTACGAATCGAGATATCGATCCTCAATCATGATGAAATGTATGAAATCATGCTTGTCTTTATACTTATTTCCGGCGGTATACAGTATTTTTTATCTACTTTTTTTGTTTTAAATTTTTCCTAAAAGTCGTCTTCGGGTGACTTTTAGAGCTCAAAAAAATTATATTCGTTTTTCTGTCAAAATTACAGTTTTTCCTTAAGTTGATCTCCGGTTAGGGAAACCCAAAAAATATGTTCACACGGCATTTGAAAGAGCAATTCATATTCTTTATTATGTCAAAAAATTGGAGACATATTATTTTTATATTTATCTCAATTTTTACCAATTTGACTGGTCATGTTAACGCAGAGTGTAAATAATTGAATTTTTTTGGTGAAGTCCACCTTTCTTCAATTGTCAGTTCACTTCCAGACACATTCATAGAATGAACTGAGTCACGAGTGAGGACTAAACTGACTATATACCACAGACAAACAGACATAACACATTGAACATTTACTCATCAAATTCATCGTCGTTCAAATACTAACGACATCTGTTGATTTCAGTTATTGGGCAAATCACGACCAGATGGCGGTAGAGTAAAACGTCAAACTCGAGCAAAAGATGCGCGACACGAGTGACGATTGGCCAAAAATGATTATTTTAATTGACCAGTAAATCAGTGAACGATGAAAATTTGACGAGTGCTTGCGTAGGTGGTTATATTGGCCATTTTGTCAAATACCGGTTTTCGGTAATTGATGGAGTCAATACTGGTAATACCGTAGAATAATGGTTTGTGAAAATTTCAGGTAGTAAAAAGAAAACGTTTGATTTGGACTGGATGAAAAATCAATATTTGTTGACAAACTTCAAATGCTAAAATCATTCCTTGTTGAGCTGGGCAAAGCGAAACTTAAGTAGACATTACATACTGTGCGACTTATCTCCCAATCCGCATTGATTTGTTGCAATGTTGTAACTACTGAGAATGCCCTCTATGGTTCAACCGAAGTAGAATGTTTTGTTCCAAGACCTTCGAAAATCAGTGTTAAATACTTGCCCGCAATCCCTTCCGATTCATAATAGGAGAATTCCTTACGGATTGTATGCAAGGATGCGGCGTCAACGTATTTCCACTAGCAACGCAAGTGTTCTTCACAAGTTGTTCTAAGACTAGAAAAATATTCATAGAGACATCTTCTTGTACCGATCGTCATGTATGATCGTTGTCTAAGTCAACGATCGCATCAGGAATGATTAGACGCCTAAGATCCCATACGCATGCTTAATCAAAGTAGCCAGGATGCCTTGAAAAATGCAAAAATCGTTTCTGCATCAATTTTTCGCGGCAGAATTATTCAAAAAGCAAAAGATCGACATATTTGGATCGTCTCTCTTGGATTCATTCTAGAAAAGCATCGAAATAGTGGCGAAATATTCGACTTGATTTGATAATAGTTCCAACCTGGGAGGAAGCTCTCGATAGTACACACCAAATTAATATATACTGTCGTCATGCAACAAGTAAATTTCAACAAGAAAAAACAATCAACGTAGGCGCCACTTGAAAATACTAAATTTTGTTTGCGTGTTATTGTTGTTATATTGCTCTCAAAATTTTCTGAGAGATTCGTTTGCTCCACTGACAGCTGGATTTCGCTTGGCTTGAAACACAATTTTTAATCTGCTCTCCTCCCAGGTTCCAACGTAAATTGGAACGTCGCTTCATATAGAGTGCAAACTCACAGAGCAGTAGTTGCACAACAGCCTGAACATGTTCGAGGGCTTGAATTATTTCAGCGTGCCTTGGCATCAGCCACTAATTAAAATCCTTTTCCAAATTCAGGACGTTTCTCATAGGTAATCTACGGAAAAGAACTACTTCTCGTACCGTTTCAAAATTTCATACATTGCGAGAAAATTTGACGACATCAACAATGTTCAGAAGAAAAGTCAGATTTTTTATACTGACAAATCTTTCAATACACGAAAATACCGGTATTTTCTATCTATACCGGCTATTCGGTACCCAAATTGGTTAATACGTATACCGGTTTCGTACTACCGGTTAGACCACCCTAGAGTTATGTCTGTTTGTCTGTGATGTACAATTTGTAGATACCGTGAGCTGAACTTGAAAACGTTCCTTGGATATCTCGTATTCAAGAAAATTGTGCTTGCATAATGCGCATACCTTGAACCCTTTTTTAAATTAAAAATAAAATTAATCACTAGCTTAACGTTTAGAGTGACTAAACTTGATTGAGTGTTCAGAATTATCAAACAATGAAGTATTTGATTCAAACATTTCAAATTATTTGCATGCTCTCAGATGCAAAATCTTCCCAAGGTTTTTGATATCAGGTAAAACCGGATATTAAACTTGACCACATACATTTTCCCTGTGAAGCCATCATCCTGATGAACAAGTTTTGCAGCAGCTGGGCATATAGGACAAATTGCTGGGCATATAAGACACATCCGTCGCGAAAAGTTTTGAGAAAATTTTGAAGTACTTGCCTCAGTGTTGCTCGTGTCCTCAATCGTTTTATTATTTTTCTTATTTCAGCGACTTCTTCAACGCAACAGTCTGTTCAACATCACATCAGCTTTCTTCACTCATTACTTATTGTGTTCTAGTCATCATAAACCAGATAATGACCTCGTTGCCGTAATTGTCACAGGCCCATAGATCCCCATCCAAGATTGGTACGTACTGCGAGAGGTTACAATAATTTTACCTGCCCGTGCATCAGTCGGCACTAACGTACGAATAACTGAGGCTGTCCATCGCATGATTCAATGTGCAACCTTCTGCAGTCTTTGGTGCAGCAAACCTCCGTGTAGTAAAGCTTTGGTGAAAGTTCAACTTCAACGGCGACAGAAGTGCAGTAACAAGTGACGTCCGCTTCACTCCTTTCTCATTACTCATCTCATTTCCCATTTCTCACTTCACACTCAGCGCAAAATTTTTAATTTTACTCCATGTAAACATAAACGATTTAAGTTTTATTTAAGTAGTTTAACTAATATAGGATATTTATTGTTTAATGTCATCAACTGTCATGCACACCAGAGCTCAAGGTGCGCTGAAAATACACCAGTGTATTTTCAGTGCGCACTCCTGTCGGTCAAGTGCATTTTTGACAGTTTGCCTTGACATTAGTAAATTCATCATACCAAACTGACTAACCAAACTAGAAAATGTTTCATACGAAAGTGCGATATGCGGGAGATGAGGGCTCATTTGGTCGATTCGCAGATGGATTGATCTTTCCTATGACAGATTCCCATCAACTTTGGTTGATCCGTTTTCCTTCTACCGTGATCCGTTTTTTTCTACTCTGATAGTAATTTTCCTCATCATGAGTGGATTGGGAACCTTCTAGTCTTAGCAACTCCTGGCTGATGAAACTGATGAGCACCACCGTTTATGAGTTTTAGTGCGACAAAGGCTCAAGCGCACTGTACAGGGTCGTTTGTAGGGCGATCTCTGAATAAATCCCAATCAATTAGGTGGACTGATCTACCACTTACCTTGGTTTTCGGCGAACTCATATACAATTTTGAAATAGGGAATTTGAATACAAAAATAATTTAGCAAAACTACTTGAATTTGGATTCAAATGGTCGATTTAGGCACAAATTAGAAAAGGGCGTAACAGTGATCATTCCATATACATAAACGCAGAACTGATATCTTAACATTTTGGCTGTTATGCCGTTTTCAAGTATTGGTCTGGAATATTAATATGCGATATGAAGGTATCGTACATTTCCCGCGCTTAGTTTCATAGGGGCGTAAGTGTATTGATCGATTTCTCTTCGTCGATGTTTTCTTTTAATTATTGTATCGAACAGCGTTAGTTTGTCGATGATTTAATGGTTTGGTGTGATAGTATGATGATTGCTTGCACCAGAATCACAAATGGTTGTAGCTTTCGAATTAAGTTATTAACAAATATAAAATCGATTAAGAGAAATCGATCAATACAGTTACGCCCCTATGAAACTAAGCGCGAGATTTGTATAATGTTTTTCTTCCTCAAACGAAATTTTTTTTTCGAAATAGTCTGTTTTTCTAACCAATAGTTGAATGGAATCTAGGAGTTAATAAAACAGTTTGAATAGTCTAATTTATTTATAATTCATACATGAATTACAATTCATTTCCTAATAAACCAGTTTATCAGGGTATCAGCCTTCATTTCAAATTTTACAACTCAGAATAGGCAGAATATTTGGTTTCTAGAACTCAAGTGTTTCGTCATATGTCCTGCCACTGACTTAACACTTTGATCCAAAGAATCACAAGATAAAAACGAACAGCGGAAACACGTGAAACTTCAAATTGAATTATCGCCGACGCAGATGCCTTCGAATAAACCAAAGATTTGCACAATAATCCACACCTGGAATTGTGTTTTCCAATCACTTTAACTTTGCAGTTAAACATGTCGTAACAAAAAATGATGCACCACTGCATTGAGTGAGAAAAACTGAAGGCTATTGATGCTCCATTTTTCTTATGTTCTGTAATTTTACAGATGATTGAAAATTAATTAATTGATTGAAAATTCAACGAATATGTATTTATATTTTAAAGTAGCTGTTGAAAATACACTGCACTGTAAAATCACATAAAAATTAAAATTATGTGTTTTCGATGTCTAATTATGTGCATTAAAATACGCTCCAATTTTCAATCCAATAAATTTCAATCAGTTCATTATTACAGCGATTAGAAAAAACTTACAAAAACAGAGAGTCTTCAAAAGAGATCGAGTTATTGAACGTGGTGATCGGAACTGCACAGAGGTTTTCTGTTGGTCCTGCTTCGTGTCTTCGTGACCTGAACACACTCTTTGGCCAGTATACAACTGGCTATTATTACAACATTAGGCAACACTGCGATGGAAGATTGTCAATGGGTACGGGTCATGGATTTCCAAGCTTCACTATCTGCGTCGAACGGTCGGCTCTGCATTACCCTCACTTGGCCATAATTAACCGATCACCGTTTCAGCTAAAAGCTTACCTTTACCGAAACGCGTGGTCACTTTTTTTACTGCAGACGGGTCGCGCGTTGTCGTCGCTCCTGGGCCGATTTGAAATACTAAGATGATTTTTGGTTTCTAAAGACTTATATAGGTCGGATTTCCATTCCATTATTCCATTCTGTTCGGAACCCTTTGTAGCCGCCCAGTGTGATGATCAGCTTCGCAGATGATAGAAATTTTTGAGTTGCATTTTGCGGTAAATAAGGGTACAATGGGATTGGTTGGTACTCTTAGGTTTGATTAGTAATGAAATTTATTGTAATAATTTACTTTATTTTATTTAACAAAACAAAATAATTAAGAAAACAACAAAAAAAAGACAAAATTAAATTAGCATGCACGAAACAAAGATCTTATTGTAACCTTCAAAGATCGAGTTAACTTTTCGTAACGCGATATTTTCCTTACTCGATGAAATTCAAAGTTCTTGAATCTAGCATTCTGCGTTACCTCCGTATGTCGATACTTCCCTTACTCAATATTGTCTAAGTGAGTAATGAGGAGTGAGTGATTGGAGTTAGAAATTCGAAGTGAAAAGTGCGAAGAGGGAAGAGAGAAGTAGAAAATATGAAGTATGAAGTAAGAAGTTAGAAGTGAGAAGTGAGAATTCAAAAGTAAGAAGTGAGAAATGAAAAGTAAGCAGTGAGAAGTGAGAATTGAAAAGTGAGAAGTGCGGAGTGAGGGGTGAAAGGTGAGAACTAAAAAGTTATGTGATAAGTAAGAACTGAGGATAGAGGAGTGAGAAGAAGGACATGACTGGCAAAAAGTGAGATGTTAGATAAGAAAATTGTGAAGCTAATCCTTATTCCTTCCAATTTTCTTGTTTCTTATTTTTGTTTTGTTCTTCATTCATCCTTCACCTATTTCCTTACTTCTTCTTACTTATTCCCTTTTCCTTCTACTTTCTTTATTGTTTCTTTTCCTTCAATATTTCACATATTTCTTTTTCTTTTTTCCGCTTTCTTCCTTCTTTCTCCTTCCCTTTTAGAAAAAGTAAAATGAACAGTAAGAAGGGGGATTGAGAATGAAGTGCTAAGTGAGAAGTTAGTAATGAGTAGAAGGGAAGAAACTGAAAATAAGAAATTTGAGATAGTGAGAAGTGAAAAGTGAAGAGAAGAAAGTGCGAAGAAAGAAAAAGTAAGATGAGTAAATGAGTAATTAAGGATAATTGAGAATTGAGAAGTGATATTTCAACGAAATATTTTAAGGAAAAAAAATTGAAATGTGTTTTCTATCTCGATATCAAGTAGTTTCTGGAGGAAGATAAAGCAAAAGACATATGTTTAAATTGATCTCATCCGAGTTATTAAAGAGACAAGACAATCTTTCAAAAAAAATTGACGTATAGTTTTATTGTGCTTATTACTCGTTTGCAGTGTTGGTCAAAATGTTGAAAGGCGCATTTAAAAAAAAGTAAATTTATATATAATCAAATATTAAAATGTGTAAACGCTCACATGTTTTATCTGTAAATTACAGGGTTCCAAATTAACATTCAGTCCATTACCTCAATATTATTAATCACGGCTATTTTTATCATAATTTTCTAACGAACTTTTCCGCATACTGAGGGCACGAACTGTATATCTACATTTCATCCTCGCAATCCATCCATAATATACATATCATCCAATCAACAGTTTGCTTTATGTTCTGCTTGCCACGGGTCTTATACAAAGTTGCGCTACATCTTAAATTTTATGTAACACAGTAATTTATCAAACACGTACCTTTAGAAGCCATCCTTAATGTAGGTTTTAGGGTGATCTCATATTATTCACTTTATCTAATCAGTTCGCAACACACATTTTTAGAACACAAAAGCGAAATCATGTTCTAAATTGAACTTAAATTGATCGGGATTCAGCCAAATCGCACCAAGCGGCTTTTTGACTGACTTGTGATATTTTGTTCGCAAAAGGAGAACGGAGAGTATTTTATGTCAATCCATTCGCACATTTGTTGTATTTGGATAATTTGGGCGTTGAATTGTTGAATTTAATATGTTCACGAATTTTTGAAAAATTGAAATTTTCATTGGCCCGTAGTGTGATTTTTAGAACCTGACCAAATGTAATGATTTTGTCATTTAGAGTTTAAGGCCCATTCTATTTCTGAAGTAGTAAAAATTGCATCAACTTTGCAAATTAATAATTTCCAAACTCTTTGACTTGAGGCATAAATCATAAGGTGGACGGATTTCGGTTTTGGTCCTATACAGTATGTCAATTTCGGTCGAATAAAATTTTCGGCCTTTTGACCAAATGGATTTCGGGCCAAATGGTTTATACAGGCAAAGGCATATTCAGCCAAACAATTTCTGGCCTAGTGTCTATCGGCCAAACAGCCTTTCCTTTGTTCACCACCCACCTCGTATCTTCCATTTAACGCGCCATTTGGTGACCCGTGGTGGCTCAGAGCTTCTGCTCAATGATTCCGTTTCTTCTTCATCATCGGCATCCTCGTCCTCCTCTTCGGTGCCTGTTGACGTTCAAGTGAATTACCACACATTTTGATGGTTTTTTATTCTTCAACGACTTGGGCAGCTTGAAAGTCTCATTAATAAAGTTTAAAAATAAATAAAGCTTGAAAGTTACACGCAAAGTTACATGGCACGCATTTGCGGCTCCATTTCCGTTTTCGACGCTCTACATCTGCTTCTCCTTTGTCTGATCACTTGGCGATCAAATTGATATCTGTTCTAGATATTTCGATGTGTCTTCCTTTAAAGTTCAGGTCTGATATTTCGACGGCCATTCTTCTACCCGACGTCCATGGTTCGAATCCAGTTGCCGCACTTCACTTTTTTCGAATGAAACATCACGTTCACAAGGCAACATATTGAAATTGGTACCGACTCTCATGGTAAATTTCATGCGGCAATTGATTGAAAATCATGCGTCCATTTTCCTCATTGCGGGATTGGCACCATACAAATTTGTGTCCTTTTTCGTAATCAAGCTAAATGAAATCGGGAAAATTTTGCGAGTCAAAGTTTTATTGCTGTACACGATGCATATTCTTGTTCTAGAGGAAACAATGATTGTCGTTTAGATGTATTGATCGAAGCAAATAAACCGACTTAATGCAATGAGCTGGATTGACAAGTATGAATTCTCTGACTGATTTGCATGAAATTTGATGCAAAACGCTAAGCCAAAAGAATTATTTTGGTGTACAAGGTTTTAAACAAGAAATTAAGTTTTTATGCAGATACTGTATTAAAACAATACCAAATTTGAGATTGCAATACATGGATTGTTTTGAAATCTTTAAAAATTGTATATGCAAATTATTATACAGTTTCTGTAAGATTCTTATGCAGAACTGTATTAAAATCTGCCATCCGCTGGATGAAAAAACAAACCTCGAATAAAACATAGGTTTATTGATTTAGAAGAATCGAACGATTAAGTGAAACGAAATTAATAATGCAGATAATGCTAGAACATGGATTTCCTGATTCCTACTGAACAGGATAGATCTGAGGGCGCTAAACATTTATTGCGACTGGCACAGGATGGAGCTCAGTTAAGAAGAATACAACAAACGGCGTAGGCTCATCGTGGAAAAGCTACAGTCCATCAACTATCAAGAAAGTAATTTACGGTGCTGCAAATGGGAACAAAACAGCATCTTAATACTGAGAAGGGAAAAATTAAACATTTTGCGTCGCTACTGTTAATGTCACTCAAGAAACTTTTAATGAACTGCACTATTTAACTATTTGCTCATCACCCTTGCTATCACACGGGCAGATGATGGCAATAGAGTCATATTTCTGCAAAGACACTCCTAGACAGATGATTCGTTGGGAAAGTTTCCCAGTGCTTCTTGTTGTGTGCACACAAGTCGGGAAAATTACGACACAAGTTTTGTCAGTTTTATGATAGTTGTAGTCGACCGCTTATGGCTAGCTCGGGTCGCAGTTTCTTCCTTCCTTACTTAGCGCGCCGTCCATGTTTTAAATTTAAAATTCCTTAATAGCATGGGAATGGAAATAAATTCCGAAGTGGAAATTTATTCGACGAGCAAGAAAAACCCGAGCAAGCAAAAATGAAGCAAGCATGGTGTTCGCAGGTGAGAAGAGTTATGCATTTTTTGTTTATGTCGGTGCAACCACTCCGAATTCATTTTTTAGTAATTCCACGCAAAATTGTACAAAGCAAGTTCAAATGATCAGAAACTATCTTGAATAAGCATCGGTTTTGGCATAGAAATGATTCATCTGCCGAATTTCCAAGGTAGTATCCAGTATCCATTAGGCAGTGTTGAGTATTCATTAAAAGTTGTCCTGATTTTGTGGAAAAAAATGTTTGAAATCACGGAATCGATTTAATATTCTGAGAAAAATATAACTCTAACGGATTGACATGGAATTCGTTTGTTAGTGTTATGGCCACTTTGCTTATTTTTTTTTCACTATTACTTCTTGGATAAAGTGCATTTATATATACGTATAGAAACCAGTTTTCCTTTTGTGGAATGCTGCTGCTACCATGTTGCGTTCTATTCAGATGTCTGAATGTTTTCAGGCAAAACATAAATCAAATTTGCACAGTTTGGGAAGAAAGAACAGGAAGTACACTTAAGGGAATAGCCCAAATTACCTTTGAATTCCAGTTCCGAATGTTAGAAGCGTGGTTCTCTATTTAATCTAAAAGCTTTGCACTCACAGCGGAAATTTCATTCCAGCGAGCAATGGCTGTCAGTTTCGCAGCGGACAGCTCAGTGCTGACCTGCTGCATATACGAATTTATTGCAAAATCAGAGACAATTAGAATCACGTCCTCCGGTGGAAGGACGTGATTATCCTCACCGAAAAGGATTCAACAAACGATAGTGCCACTTGTATCGCACAGCAGCACTGTTTCGGGGGTTTTGGATAATCTGAGTGTGAAATTTTGAATCATCCAACCAACGCTCCGGATGATTTATGACTTTCTCGTTCGACTGTGGTCCCTGCTAGGGAGCATCATCATTCGGTCGATGCATACCAAAATCGCTTTTTCCGTGGCCATCGTTAGGGAGCTCGATGGGAATCAATCAAATATTCATGATCAACAAGTTTAATCAGTTGGCCGAGGAGGACGCTCGTGCATACACAAGTTGATGGAAAATTGTACGAAGAGATGTGCGGTAGGTGAACTGAGTGGGGCGGAGCAGAATTTCTTTCTGACCATGATTGATGCATGCGTGTCGACGCGAAAATGTAGAATTGGTAAAAGGTTTTATGCAAATCAGAGAAAGAGTTTCTTCTTTCGATACACAATAATCCAATAATTCCAACGGGATTTTTGTATATCGCCTCAATCTGGCAATACTGACTACTTGCTTTTTCTTGTTTATGTTTCTATATCCGAGTTTTTACAATCGGTATTGGCGGAATGAGAATGTGATCAAAATTTCTGAGCACTAGTGTGGTATTTTTTTAATATCCCAACTCTTTTCCCACTACGAAATAACACATACAATTTTTAAAAGCTACAAATTCTGAATTACATATGCAGGTTTTACATTAGTTTCTAAGTTGATTCAATTTATTTGGCTTACATCTAAACAGAACAACATTTGGTGCACGGAATCCAAACTGTTCATACTGGGCAAAAGTTTTGCAGGCTTGCTGACCGGCATTCTTGGTCCTAATATGGTTATATTCGTAGAGAACCACCGGTCTTATGAGCATACATGATACATAGATGTGGATTCAATTCTTTGTTGACTGTTTCTTCTGGAGCTCATAGTAGACCCGACTTCCACGAAGGATAAACCTTATTATATTATAACTGACAGCTATATAATGATCTAATGTAGACTTCATCTGCCACATCGAAAGTGTTCCGTCTATCGTTAAACTATCTTTAGATGATTTCATCCATTACCTTGCATTTCGATTTGTTCCACAGTCCATCTTTTGTTGTACAACTTTTCAGGCGGGTTAGAATTCAATGTGAACATTCTGTCGCGTTATGTATTGTGGGCAGCAGGTACTATGTCCAAGGGCTTGACGATCCTCCCAGGCCATCTGCGAGTTGTGGGGCTTGCATAGGATGTGGTGGGGTCCTGTTAAACCTCTATAAAAGCAGCATGTATCTCAGCAGTAGGCCCACCAAAGCGACTTGCCGCTCAAAGCGCACGCCAATCCTGGTGTTAGGTGGGACGCTAAACAGCCCTGAACGATGGCCTCCGACGAGACAGGAGGTTTGCGCAGGCCCAATAAGCCGCATGGCCAACCATTACGAACAATATAAGAGATAATGCGATTCGATATAATCGCAAAGACCTATAGGCGACGAATGAAGGATCACAATTGGAAGCTTGGAACATGGAACCTGCAAGTCGCTAGGTTTGCAGGTGCGATAGGATGATCTGATGAATTACATCCCGCAACTCGACGTCTGGCGCATGCAGAGTTTGCTGGGCAGGGCGAAAGTGTGGCAGGGACGGCGGCTACCTTCTACCAAAGCTGTGGCACCACCAACGAGCTGGGAACCGGCTTCAAAGTGCTGGGTAAGATGCGCCAACGCGTGATTGGGTGGCAGCCAATCAACGCAAGGGTGCTATGATAAAAGGCCGTTTCTTCAACTATAGCATCATCAACGTGCACTGCCCACTCAAAGGGAGACCGACGACGAGAAAGCAGTTCACGCAAAATTGAGCAGAATGATGGATTGCCCACCGGACGTCAAAATCGTCATCGGTGACATGATCGCATTAGGTAGGATGGGAGAATGTATAGACCGGTCATGGACCAGATAGTCTGCACACTATCAATGAGAACGGCCAACGATGCATAAACTTCGCAGCCTCCCGCGGAATGGTAGTCCAAGCACCTTCTTCCCCAAAAATATCCACAAGGCCACATGGAATCACCCTAACAAGAAACGGAAAACCAAATCGACACGTTCTAATCGACGGTAAATTCTTCTCCGACATCACGAACGTCCGCATATACCGCAGTGCGAATATTGGATCCGACCACACCTCGTTGCAGTATGCCTGCGCTCAAAACTCTCGACGGTTACAAACGCGCCGAAGTCGGACGCGCGGTAATGGCGGCTACAGACGGAGATCAGCCCTAATACGCGCAGCAGCTGGAAGGGCACTCCCAACGGAAGAGCAGCTAGGTGCAGCGTCTCTTGAAGAGCTGGAAGTATTCGATCCGCCATTGGTAGCACCGCAACGCTGCACTTGGACGGTGCCCCGGATCAGAGAAACGACTGGTATGACGGCGAATGAGCAGTTAGTAGAAGAGAAGAATGCATGGGCAAGATTGCGCAACACGCACAAGGGCGAACGAGGCACGATATAAACAGGCGCGGAAAGACAAACTCGATTTTCCGGAGAAAAAGCGTCAGCAGGAAAATCGAGACCGTGAAGACGAGCAACTGTACCGCGCTAATAACACGAAAGTTCTATGAGAAGTTGAACCGTTCACGTAAGGGCGAGTGCCACAGCCGATATGTGTAGGGACATAAACGGAACCTTCTACGAACGAGCGTGAGGTGATCCAAAGGTGGCGAGCACTACGAAGACACCTGAATGGCGATGTGGCAGACGAAGATGGCGGTATGGTGATGGACCTGGGGAACGCGCGAGGACATAATTTACCGGCTCCGGATCCCAAGAAATCCGGAGGAGATTGGCGGCTGAAGAACAACAAAGCCACCTGGAGTTGACCAACTACCAGGAGAGCTATTTAAACACGGTGGTGAGGCATCAGCAGAGCGCTGCACTGGGTCATTACCAAGATTTGGGAGGAAGAAGTTTTGCCGCAGGAGTGGATGGAAGGTCGTGTGTCCCATCTACAAAAGGACGATAAGCTGGATTGAGCAACTACGCGCAATCACATTGCTGAACGCCGCCTACAAGGTACTCTCCCAAATTTTATGCTGTCGACTAGCACCAATGCAAGGGAGTTCGTGGAGCAGTACCAGGCGGGAGGGCGAAGCTCCACCACGGACCAGTGTTCGCATTGCACTCGCAGAAGTGCCGCGAATACAACGTGCCACACATCATCTATTCATCGACTTCAAAGCCGCATATGATACATCGATCGGGACGCTATGGCAACTTATGCACGAAACGGATTTCGGATAAACTGCACGGTTGATCAAAGCGACGATAGATCGGGTGATGTGCGTAGTTCGAGTTTCAGGGGCATTCTGAGTCCCTTCGAAACCCGCAGAGGTTACGGCAAGGTGATGGTCTTTCGTGTCTGCTATTCAACATCGCTTTGGAAGGGTAATACGAAGAGCAAGGATTAACACGAGTGGTACAATTTTCAATAAGTCCGTCCAGCTATTTGGCTTTCGCTGACGACACAGATATTGGCACGTAACTTTGAGAAGATGGAGGAAGCCCATCAGACTGAAGAGGGAAGCCAGCGGATCGGACTAGTCATCAACGTCGAAGACGAAGTACATGATAGGAAGAGGTTCAAGAGAAGACAATGAGCCACCCACGCGAGTTGCATCGGTGGTGACGAAATCGATGGTAGAAGAATTTGTGTACTTGGGCTCACTGGTGACTGCCGAAAATGATACCAGCAGAGAAATTGAGACGTATAGTGGCTGGAAATCGTACATACTTTGGACTGCAAGACGCTCCGATCGAATAGAGTTCGCCGCCGTACCAAACTGACAATCTACAAACGCATTAGACCGGTAGTCCCACGGACACGAGACCTGGACGATGCTCTGGAGGACCAACGCGCACTGAGTTTTCGAAGGAAAGGCTGCGTACCATCTATGGTGGTGCAGATGGCGGACGGCTGTGGAAGAGGAATGAACCACGAGTTGCATCAGCTGTTGGGAGAACCATCCATCGTTCACACCGCGAAAATCGACGACTGCGGTGGGCCGGGCACGCCAGAATGTCGGACAATAACCCGGTGAAAAGGTTCTCGACAACGATCCGACGGGCACAAGAAGGCGAGGTGCGCAGCGGCAAGGTGGATCGATCAGGTGGAAGATGACTTGCGGACCTCCGTAGACTGCGTGGCTGGCGAGTAGCCATGGACCGAGCCGAATGGAGAAGACTCTTATATACCGACAGGCCACTTCGGCCTTAGTCTGAATAAATAAATAAGCATTACTTTCGTGTAAATTTCAACAACTTTTCTATCTGTGCACAACCTTTCCACAATTGTTCCATTTCTTTGTCAAAAGCGATGGTTTACATAATTTTTACTTTTTATTGCTTTTTATCGAGTAATTACAAAATGCAACCCGTTGCAGGCAACAAGTACCAATACTACAACCATATTCAAAACGATAGAAAGATAACCATATGCGCCCCTTGTTCATACAAATTTACAATCAGGAGGGAATGAATCGTTGAAGGTCACCTAGCCTTTTGACATTAATTATTCGATATCGAACCATCCTACTCCGAACGTTTCACTCAAGTGTCATTATTCCTTAGAAATAGACTATCTCAGGTTATATTTCCGCACAAATGTGAAAGGGTTCTCGTCGTATAAATAAGACAAAACCAAAATTATGCAAAATTAATGTTGTCCAATCCAGTCGCTAAATTCGACGCCCAAGGAAACAATCTCCATGAACGTAGGCATAAATATTGAGCTTTGTTCGTATGTCTTAATTACCATAACGGAGATGTAGCCTTCTTGTAGGAAGGCAGCGTCGTTATGGGTTTCCCCATGGAGAAACTTCATAATCCAGGGAGCACCTTCTAGGGCCATAAATAGATACATAATTCATCCTGCAGAATCTTCCTATTTCTCCACTGCAGCAACCCCTATTCAGTCGCAATGGTCCAATCAGTTATCACCGGGTTGCTACCTTTGTGTACTTGAGCAGAAATCGATTTCAACTGCGGAATAGTAGTTTTGGCATTGGAAATCCTTAGAATTCAACATCGAACAGCGTCGGTTCAACTGTCTAGACTACCATCAGACTGAGGCTGACAACCAGTGCCGAGATGCAAATGGATCGATTTTCTTGAGCCATCACCCCCAGTCCGTGCCGGTCGGTGTGTCACTCTGGCTGGAGACCCATTCCGAGGTCGTTAATCTTCATTCGTCTTCCTGGTCGGAACTGTTCGCTATTCGATTCATTCCTGGCCTGATAAATCAGAGGTTTGCAAAAAATTCCGTTGGTTTGTGTCACTAAAAAAATATCATTGATTCGATTACTTTTTCCTTTCTTTGTGCAATAAAACGAAATAAGACGTTATTTTGCACTCTAAGACCAGGTCCATAAAAGTTATTTTCTTGAAAAAGAACGAAATGACAATGAGATGTAATCATATGCGAGAAAAAAAAAATGTGACAGTATGTACACATTACGGTAGCATAATTTTCCGGGCCTTTTACTAAAATTCCCAAAATTCTTTTTCGTGCTGATAGGGGAACGAACCCAACTAAGTTTTGCTTTGCAGTTGCGCATCTAACCTCTGAGTTATTGTTCGTTAAACCCCTCGTAAACTGCAGCCGGATTCCTGAATGCAACCACAAAACTAAATAAATACAAACTCTGACGAGAAAATAGCTGTTCTATGTTCTCTAATAACACCTTGGGTTTATTTGAGATGCAAATGATTTTCCCATTCTTTGTGTACAGTCAGAACCCACCTCTTTCGATCCCAAGTCTCATTCTTGCTTCTTTACCAGATTAAATTAATTTTTCCATTGTTCCCCAAACATCAAGATCGAACTAGGTTCTGAGAATTTCGAGGGAGCTCACAGGAGATGAACCTTTCCATCTACCCTTCTTCCAGAGAAATGCGACCTCGGGTATCAATAATATAGCTACTAACAGCGGAATGAACCATTCTAACATTACACATTGGAGTAGATGAATTAAATTTTTAGTAAAAAATGTTTATCATTGTATCATTATTGTAACGTGGTTTAAAACATTTGCATTCGTTTCTTAAACAATTAAACAATTAAGCATTAAAAGCTTAAATAAATTTTCATAGTAGTGATGCTGCTTTTCTCGTATTCAGACAAGACATCAACATATTTTTGTTCTACGAGCCCTTAAGATTTTGTTTTTTGAATGAAATGAAACTTTATTGTACGAGAAATACAAAAAGTTCATCAAAATTTTGACTAAGGCTTGAAAAAAACACATGGTATGAATAAAAGGAACATTAACCGTACTTAGTTTTGTTCTAAAATTCAAAACAGCCACTCCTATGTGCTCCAGCTTCCCTCTGCGAGCGTGTGTTACTATGATAACGATCAAAACGTTCGATTAATTACGAACTTTGAAGAGGGTTGTCGGAAAACAACACACGGAAACGTTGCTCCACAGGGCCTCAAACTCTTATTCCCGGTTGCACTCGTCCGATTTGAATTTGTTCTGGTCATTTTTTCATCCCACATGTGCACACATGTGGTGAGAGAACCAGTTGTCACCGAGTGGGCTTTGGCAAGAGTAGGATCGATTTGATGCATGAAAGGATTTAAAACTCACCGCAACAACCAGGACGCCAAGATTTAGCGCAACCATGCTGTTCGCTCTGTTGCTCACTGGGTGACGAAAGTGGCATTAAAATAGGAGGCCATGTGTTCGATATGGTTCAGCTGCTTCGTATCAATACGGGCGGTGTTGCTCAATGGGTTGTTAGTTTTGCTTGGCCTTTTTCCTAACTCGGCACGGTGTTTTGTCCAAAGAGACTTATTTTCCAAAATTGTTTGATTGTCTGGAAGCAGATGACGTTATTTTTTTTTTGCAATTCCTTATCATAATACCTGGTTTACAATTCGTGTTTGAGTGATAAAACGGTCTTTTCTGTACGATGAAATGGTGTTTATGATCATTATCAACTCAGAGGTGGTAAAAATCCGTATAAAACACTCATTTGGGTGCTGTAATGGAAAACCAACATTAGTTAAATGACCACCCTTTTGTTAAATTAGTTTAGTTAAGTGTTCAAATAGTAAATTCTTTGCGATGCTTATTAAATGAAATAGTTTGATGGACATGACACCAACATTTTACAAAAACAGGTTCATCTACCGCTTCAAGGTTTGTCGAGCTACGCAATACAGCACGATAACATGGACCCTGGTTTTTCTCTGCAGCAAAATGATGTATTTGCAAGAATGATAATATGAAGTAAATCAGACTGCACAATTTTGGTACATATTTATCATATTAAAGCCCATTTTTCGTCATTGCAAAAAATATCGTGTGCAACTCGTTGCAAAACTCAATTTTTTCAGCTTTCATAGTGTTATATTATAAACATACAACTCGTGCTGAAAAAAGATGCATCTCTGCCGGATTTACGTCCGAAAATTCGCCAGCTGATCGCAGAGCGAAATGCATTTTCAGCTCTGCATCGAGGCGTGAAAGTTATGCGCCAAACAAGGACCATCATCAATCCGTCGTAAAGTTCTTCAAGGTCCTGATGCGTACTGGAGATGGACGATGCTCGGGAGGACCAACGCACTTGAGTTTTCGAAAGGAAGTGCGTACCATCTATGGGGTGCAGATGGCGGACGGATGAGGGAGGCGAATGAACCACGAATTCGATCAGCTCAGCTGTTGGGAGAACCATCCATCGTTCACACCGCGAAAATCGGACGATGCGATGGGCCGGGCACGTAGCCAGAATGTCGGACAGTAACCCGGTGAAATGGTTCTCAAACGATCCGACGGGCAAGAAGGCGAGGTGCGCAGCGGCAAGGTGGATCGATCAGGTGGAAGATGACTGCGGACCAAGATTCTATAATGAATAACTCCCTGACCAAACTATATGGAACATTCTGCGGCGTTTCATCGCAGGTGCGTGTTTTAAAATTAGCCTTCCTCTTTCAAGGGTAGAATAGATACACATTTTTCAAAGCGATTGCTACCCTCACAATATCCCTCATGCAAGTGGACCATCTATAATCGAATTATGTCCTTATAGAGCGTACGATGGTAGCTCATTGCCCATATTCGTATAGGTTTACATTTTACGATGTGACAGCAACAAAGGAACGTCATTCACATCACCGCGCCTACCGCCCTGCTACAAACAACGTCGAGCATAATCCATGACCTAATTATGACTATACTTTGATGATAAAGCGGCTTTCCCGACATTTTTCACAACGAGTCCGAGGCTTCCTCCCCTTCGGATTAGAATTTTATTTGAACTTTTATCCCAAAAATGTGAATTTCAAATCCACCATCTCCGTATCCTCGCATATGTGCGTTGCGGTTTCCAATTTTTCGCCAATTTCGCGACTTACATATGCAAAGTAGGGATGATGATGACAAAACGACATGTCTAACGACAACAATACTAATACGTACTAAAGGCAGTACTTGGTCAGGAGTCTTGGCTCAATCCTCCCAATTTAATGCGTGACCTGCAATTGATATGAGGTTACTTGAAGCTTTTGGCTTGCTTGTATTTTTGGGTATGATGAACGATTATAATATCATGGTTACGTTGGAAGGTGCTGTTCTACAGGAAGGTCATTCACGCAGAATACACCCTTAGATGGATTGCTCAGCGATCCTATTTTTTTGCTATCCCGTTCATCACTGGTCGGTTCAGTTGCAGACTTTGGCAGCTAATAATTTATTTATGGTATTACAGGCACTGTGTGGAACGAAACCGCGCCAACAAACGGCGAACGTTTGCATTAACCCGTGTGTCAACCACGTGCAAGGGACGAAAATCCCTAAGATCCCACGGAAATTTTTTGACAACGACTGTGCGGTACGGAAAGAATCACAATGACACGCTAATTTGCATACAAGTTTGGATGACACATACGCTCGCCCACTTTCGCTTTGTTGTGGGTGAGGACCAGCAAAAAAGGTGCACCCTTGTTAGCTTGACGTTAGACGGGTGGAAAAGGAAAAGTGGCTGAAGGAGAAAACAACCTCCCGTTTCCGTTGGTTTTGAAGTAGCTTTTACCGCTTCGCCGGAGGCATCAAAGTGGGTTAATCTGATTTACATGCGTTTGGGATGACACGTGAGCACCGGTCAGCAGCAAGATTATCCAACAATTGTTGCAGATTTCTCATGGTACAATAGTTTGTCTGTGTTCACTGCATTCTATTGCTGTTTCCATAGAATGTTTTATTTGCATTACGATTACGATATCATTTTGGGAAATCAAACAAAAATGCTGCTTATTAGCGTTCCATGCGTCGAAATTGATGTTAAAACGATTTTTGATGGGCTTTCATAATTTTCTTATGTGCAAGAAATGCTAAGTGTGTAATGATGAAATGAGTGATTTTCAATTTTGTTCAATTTAAAATTGAAAAGATTGGTAATTTTTATCTCTCATAAATGCTAAAGGGGAGGGGGGCATCCAGAAATCAATTTAAGATAACCACCGAAAGCCATTGAAATAAACTTCACTACACTAATTCCATCGACGTTTGCTTTTGATTCATTTATGATCGAACGAAATAATTAATTTAGCCAAAAATTTAGTCATTGCAGTTCTAGCCGAAGCCAAACGCACATCAAACGGATTGGCCAGGGGCGACACACATCCTTGCCTAGTCAAACGGTTCCGGCTGGTTTGATCCGATAATTACACACGTGGTTGCTGGTCACGGCTTCTTCCTTTTATGATCCATTTTCGCCAACGACGCGCTGGACACGCTCGGTCTACAATTAACTTATTACTCCGTCCCATATCGGCAGTGCCGACGCAGTAGCTCAAGTCATAAATTGCCGGAGGCTGAATCGCGGCTCCTTGGCGGTATTCAATTTGCCAGCATCAATAAGAAGTCTTACCAAGTCGTCATAGTGAGGTGAATAAGTAAATAAATAACAATGCCGACCATCCGCCGTGCGGCCGAAAACCAGGTTATCAAACACCACACTATTGTACGACCAGCAGCGTTGGAAACCAAAAGGACTCATATGTATGGCCGCGGTCAGAAAGTGGACGGTCGGATCGGATGTGTGTTTTATTGCCGGGGGCCTGCTGTCAACGACTAAGAGTGAAACCCTTAAATTAGTTTCTTTGTGTCGCTTTTAATAAGGAAACAAGAAACGCACCGAACCCAATTGTTGTACCGCAGGATGATAATAAATGTCCTAGGAAACATCCCGTTTTATGTTCCTTAAATTGCATGTGAGAATAGCAAATGGGAGCAGCAGGCAGCGTGCTTGTTTAATTCCATGCAAGCGCATGTTGTGAAGTAAAGCAGGTGATAATAAATAATACCTCTACATTATTGACTAAAAGCAATTTTTGTAGGGGATATAATATAGAATTTTAGTTTGATTAAAAATGATTCAGGAATCCAATGGTTATACGTTTATCTTTATATATGTTTAGTTTCAATTGTAAAAAGAAATGACAGGATTTTTGTTTTATAGTACGTACGGCATGCCTGGATGAGTACATTGTACCCTCGATTAGTGGCTACCCTCAGATTGTTCATTACATTTACCTCAATAGTACGCACGCACCAAAACAATAGTATGATTTTTCTTAGAAAGCCAGGCAGATATCCACTTAATCGAACAATTATTTTTGTCTATATTTATTTTAACTACCAAGGAAGTTAGTTCCAGTACTAGAACACATCCCCAAGCATTAATCCACCTAAAAGATCAGAGAATATTACTCCAAGGAATAAATTAATTCCATCATAGGAATAGAGTATCTTAAAATTGAATTTAAGACAAGATGTTTATTAATTCTAAATTCAGTTTTAGCTGCCACTTTACTAAAATGGAGGATAAATTTATTTGGTTAAATAGTGATTTTCTTTTTTTTCAATTACTTTTTTATTCGATAATAAATGCCGACCAGTTAGTCATAACAAAAATTTTTATCACAATTATATCAATATGTGTAATATTACAAATAATAAAACTTGCAATAATTTTGTTATAAATTCTCTTATATAAAAGATGGAGGAAAAAGAAAGAGTTTCATGATCGTCATAACATGATTATAACACATAATGTGTTATGTTTATTTCTACTGAAAAAAATTGCCTACCATTTTCCGGTAGATAGGGAATTGGAAAAAAACGAAGAAATTACCACCTACAGTATAACTCGAACCTACATTCAAAGTTGAGCCAGCTGGACTGGTGTAATTGCCTACATTATGGATAATCCATAATCTTTTTCAAAGAACATAATTTGTTTATAGTACAAGCTATTTTCACCACTTTTCATGTAACTTTGGCAACGAGTTGTAATTTATCTTGTTCAATAAATAACATATTTAGTAATGTTTTTATTTAAAAACTAAGAAGAGATTTTGTTACAATTTTGTTATTTTAACTACTAATAGGTACATGTTTTATTACCACAATAGCTGTTATGAAAAACTACTGTATGGCAGAATAACAAGGTCTGATATAAATCTATCGTACTATCTACTGGTCAAGTGATATATGGTCTATTCAACCAGATTCATCAATAATTCATTCCTTTATTCCACTAGAGATTCAATCAGGAGTTCCCTTTAAGATTCCTCGTCTTACTGAAATTCCCAAAGAAGTTTCCCCTTGAATAGCAGTTTCTCTCAAGGGATCTTCCTGGGATACCTTAGAAGTTTGTTCAAAAATTCCATACAGGATTTCACTTGATATTCAATCGAGACCTGTGGGCCGATTTAAATTTCATCGGCGTTGGCGTGATAAATCATTTTCAGCCAGCGTTGATGGCGTGGCGGCGTCATGCCGCTGGTGATCGGCGGCGGCGCGAGTCGGCGTGCATCAATTTCGTGCATTAGACAAATTCCTCCGGAAGTTCCTCCAAGAATTCCTCCGCAAGTTTCTCCAAGAATTCCTCCGCAAGGTCTTCCAGAAATACCTCGGCAATTTCCTCCAAGAATTTCTCCGAAAGTTCCTCCAGGGATTCTTCTGGAAGTTCCTTCAAAAATTCCTCAGGAAGTTCCTCCAGAAATTCATCCGGAAGTTCCTACAGCAATTCATTCGGAAGTTCCTCCATGAATTCCTTCGCAAGTACCGTCAGGAACGCATCCGCATACTCATCCAGGAATTCCTCCACATACTCATCCAGGAGTGCCTCCACAAGCTCCTCCAGGAATCCCTTCGGAAGTTTCTCCAGGAATTCCTTTGGAAGTTTATCCAGGAACTCATTCGGAATCCACCGCGAATTTTCGCAAATTCCTCCAGGAATTCTTCCGCAAGTTCCTCTAGCATGTCCTACGGAAATTCCTCCGGAAGTTCCTTCAGAAATTTCTCCGGAAGTTTCTCCTCCGAAAATTTCTCCAGGAATTCCTCCGGCAATTCCTCCAGGAATTCCTCAGCAAGTTTTCCAAGGAATGCCTCCGGAAGTTCCTCCCGAGATTCCTACGGAGGAATGCTGCAAATCTCAAAATTTCTGCGGGTACTTCCTCTAAAATTTCTACAAAGGAAAGCAATATTTAAAAAAAATAACCCCGGAAATTCTTCAAGAAGCCCTCCCACTTTTGCTTCCTGAAATTATTCTGGAATCGATCCCATAGTGGAGGCTTTTGTCCCAATGAAGAGTGAGACAGCAAGGATAGGCCCATTGGCGTAACTAAGGAAAAATTCTAGGGGGCCAACTTTTCTCTATTCTTACGTTCAAACACAAAAAAAAATGTTTTTGTTCATTTGTCCGCAAGTTGGCCTACCAATCAGCTATTTCAATACATCCAGGACGACTTAAACAGCTCTGACATAAAACTCTAGAAATGTCGTGGTACGTAAAAAAAAAAACATAAGAGCTTCAGATACATAAGACTTTCGAGTTTTATATATCCACTAGCAGACCCGACAAGCTTCGTTTCGCCTTAAAAAAAATCCTCTGATTAGTTCTTGACTTATGTAGAATTTTCAGGATCATTTGTCTGGACCCCTTTTCCAGAAGGAAATGGGTTTCAAACCACCACAGAAACATATCTTCCCTTCAAAAACCTCCACATGCCAGGTTTGGTTCCATTTGCTTGGTTAATTCTTGGGTTATGATGAAATTGGTGTTTTATTTGTATGGGAGCACTTCTTTCCAAAGAGGGGAGGGGTCTCGAACTAACTTAAGAACCTTCCCCGGCCCTTAAAACCTCTACATACAAATTTTCACGCCGATCGGTTCAGTAGTTTCCGAGTCTATAAGGTTCAGACTAGGGTGGTCGGTATTGGACATTTTTCTCAAATACCGGTATTCGGTATTTAATGGAGTCAATACCGGTAATACCGGTAGAATACCGGTTTTGGTGAAAATTTCAGGTTGTAAAAGAAAACATTTTGATTTAGAGTTTTGAATGAAAAACAATATTTGTTGATAAACTTTTAATGTTAAAATCATTGCTTATTGAGCTGGGCAAAGCGAAACTTAAGTAGACATTACATAATGATGAGCGACTCATCTCAAAATCCGCATGGATTTTGTTAGCAATGTTGCCAACTACTGAGAATGCCCTCTGGTTCAACCAGTAGGAAGAATGGTTCCAAGACCTTCGAAAATCAGTGTCAAATACTTTGCCTTTAATCCCTTCCGATTCATAGTAAATTCCTTACGGATTGTTTGCAAGGATCCTGGCGTCAACGTACAGTAGACGTTCGATAACTGCAAGTCTTTTAACTGCAATGCTTTTTAACTGCAATTCGATAGTTGCAACAGTTTTGCAGTTATCGGACCGCTAAACTTCAAACTGGTGTCAATCTCAGCGGCAGCTGCATTACAGCTGCACATTTAGATGTACTTTTATTGCATCTGACGTCGATTGACAACCGTTTGACGTCCAGAATGCGTTGCAGTTATCGAACGGCATTCGTTAACTGAAAAGTAAACATTTTGCAGTTATCGAACGGCTACTTTATTTCCTGGCAACGCTACAGTCTCTTTACAAGTTTTTCTTTAACCGAGAAACCAGAAAAATATCCATAGAGGCATCTTCTTCGTACCGATCGTCAGGTATGATTGTTGTTTCAGTTAGCTAACGCTATGTTTTAAAGGCAACTATTATGCAAAGTGAATGCACCTCGGATGTTAAGCCGTTAGATCATAGTTTTTGACCTCTAGTTTAAGGATCTGTGTCGATTAAAATATTTCATCGGTGAAATTTTGACTTTTTTACTATTTAAGGTAATTTTTTAAACCTAAAAACCTTTTCTGATTTTTTAAAAATTTTTGAAACAAGTTATATAAAATCCAATCACTAAATGTTTTTGCTGATGCTTTAAGAAACATTTTCATATAAAAACAATTTTCATATGATGAAAGTAGCAGAAGTTATACTAGAAATACTGTTGACACCGAACATGTATTCCATTTTTCGATAGCAAATTCTTGAGTAAATGCATATCTCATGCATTAACAATTTAAAAACCAGCAACCCTGCACCGTCTACATGTTATCATAGAAACGAGAGTTTAACGCTGGACAGGTCAACGAAGATGCTCGATTTTATTTCAATTGTGTTCATAATCATCTTCTGGAACGAGGAGACTGATGACGCACAATTTTAGACAAAACCCTCCTGCAACGCCATTGGCTGGTGGGATTGGTCTGCAAATGTTCAGCCCTGTAGCAAAAAAAAAAAAAACATCAAGCCAATTTTAAAGTCTGGACATCAGAGGTCAACGCAACCCATCGAAGCTTAACTTGGTTTCACTGGGCGTTACTGCCGAAGTCTTTTAGTAAAACAGGGGTGTTTTGAAAGTAAAATAATGCAATGGTTATTACAAGGTATTGGATAGTCTACCACAGGTAGTTGATTGCTGTTTTAGTGTATCTTCTGTTCAGACGCCATACCAGCTTTTGGGACAGTTGGATAGCAGCCGGGCTACCAATCACCGGAAAAAATCTTATATCGAAATTCCATATTCTTGAATTTTGTGAGCCCATCAAAGAGAGGTCTTACAAAGTATACGGAGCAAACAACGGAAGCCATCCACAGAATTTTCTATACTATCTAGCAAAATTACAAAATGCCAAATAAACATGAACAGTATGCAAGTAAACTGTTATCCACGATGGTAGCATATGACAGTGGTCACCTAATGCAGACGTCCATTGTTGAACCTCAATCCAATCAAGTTTGAAATAAAGAATATAAATACTACTTTGAACTAGTTCGTAGTTCTAATTATTTGTTGATTTGAAATGTTGAAAAGTGATATTATGTTCTGGAATTGAATAATTACATTAATTAATTACATTAATTACATTAATTAATGGCATTACGTAAATAATTATACCGCTTCCAAAGCGTTCATTTAGCACTTCTACAGCTATTAATTGTGAGGTTTCTAGTCCAAGTTACCATCTTCACATTCGTATATCACGAGGCTACGATGATATTTTATGCCCAGGGAAGGCGAAAAAATGTCCTAGACCAGCAGGAGTCGAACCCAGCCACTTTTAGCATGGTCTTGCAGTATAGCAGTGCATCTTACCGTACGGCTAAGGAAGGCTCCTGACCTATTCTTAATAAACCCTAACAACATTGAAAATTGGCAGTAATTTTAATATAACTTCTACTACGTTTATCATATGAAAAATGTTTTTATATGAAAATATTTCTTGAAGCATCAGGAAAAAAAAATAGTGGATGGATTTTATATAACTTATTCCAATTTTTTATTTAAATCAGGAATGGTTTTTAGGGTCAAAAAAGTACCTTAAATAGTAAAAAAGTCAAAATTTCACCGATGAAATATTTTAATCGACACAGATCCTTAAACTAGAGGTCAAAATCTATGATCTAACGGCTTAACATCCGAGGTGCATTCACTTTGCATAATAGTTGCCTTTAAACATAGCGTGCAACGATCGCATTAGGAATGATTAGACGCTTCAATATCCCATACGCTTGCATAATCAAAGTAGCTCTGGATCCCTCGAAGAAAATGCCAAAATCGTTTCTGATTAATTGCTTCACGGGAGAATTATTCAAAAAAGCAAAAAGATCGGCGTATTTGGATCGGCTCTCTTGGATTCATACCTTAAAAGCATCGAAACAGTGGCGGAAATTTCTGTGGCTTGATTTGATGATAGTTCCAACCAGTGTCTAAGAATATTAACCTACAGTTTAAAATACTGACTCTCCTTTTTTTCGGTGTAGTTGATTATTATTTTCGTGGAAATTCATGAATTGGTTCATTCACTGCATATAAACAATCCTACCTGTCAAATTCATTTTACCCGCCAGGTTGGTAACCGTCGCTGGGTATAAATTCACTGCTATTCATTCTCATTTCTTTTCATTGTCGAAAGTGATTTTGTTGGAAAAAGTTCAGTTTCATTTCGGCTGTTGAAAATTTTTCACATTAACAGTTAAAGGACGATTCGCAGTTAAGTTAAAGAACATCCAAATATGGATCCGCAAGAAGGAAGCTCCACTGTGAGGCGAAAGCGTGCTGGAGGTACTATATGGAATAAATTGTCAATAATTTGTATTAAAATAATTTTATTTTAGGAAAGCGAACGCTGCAGCAAATTGCTACGGAGTTTGTTTTTATGGACGGCATCTCAGCGCATTGCCAGAATCGAAGATTCCTCGGGTTGCCGCTATGTCCAGGCAAGTTTCGATATCGAACTTTATCAGACACTTTCTGGCGAAGCATCCCGAGGGCCGCGAATAAAGCAGGTCTTCTAAAGGAAGAGGATGTTCCGGAGAAAAACCGCGAAGCATTCCGAAACGAATGATAGCCATATGAACAGCAAGTTGGTTATAGAATCCATGCTAAAGCTGGTTTCATATCATAATCTGCCACTAGCGTGTGTAGAGTGGGAGGGTTTCCGAATGCTGCTGGATCCCCTGTCAACTGCGCCGGATTTCCTTGAATAGAGACACAATAAAGCACCACTTGAAAGCAGCGGCAGATCGGACCAGAAAAGAGGTAGCTAAGTAAATGCGCAATAAATTAATCTCCGTGAAAATTGATTCAGCTTCAAGGCTAAACCGGCATGTTCTTGGCATTAATGTGCAATACGCCGAATCAGGAAAGGTAGTGATACGCACCATTGGTAAAGTGCTATTACATTGTACACAAATAACATAACGCCTGAAGCCCGAAATCCACGTGGCGCCTTTAAGACGCCAGATGCGCAGTATGAACCCGGCGTTAAAAGATGAATGTGTTCATCGGCGCGGCGATGCTGCATTACCGCGCTATTTTCGTTGCACATCTCCGTGTTTTCAACGCAACTTGTACGCGGCTTTAAAATGACGCAAATATGCATCAGGGAAAAAGCGGTAACGTATCATCATCGCCGATGCACTTACCTTGGTTCAACGTTACCTGCACGTGGCGTTGAAAGACGTGGGCATCGAATTAAAAGTTTAAACACCACCTTCTGTAACAATTCATTCTTGTGTAAACGAAAAACTTTATTATTAATTTTAACGGGTGATAAAGTTTTCTGGATCGTAATACCGCCATCAGGGTGACAATGGGTCTAGG
The DNA here is from genome assembly GCF_024139115.2 of Armigeres subalbatus. Taxonomy (NCBI): domain Eukaryota; kingdom Metazoa; phylum Arthropoda; class Insecta; order Diptera; family Culicidae; genus Armigeres; species Armigeres subalbatus. The sequence continues at coordinate 124,829,321 of NC_085139.1, forward strand.
GGGGAGAATGGGTCATCGCTCTCACCTGCAGTCTGGAGGTCGAAGAGCAAAATCGTTCAAAAAAGTCACTTATATTTTAGTCTTCTTGCACTAAGATGTATTTAATCTATTCTACAAGCATTCTAAGTAGTTGAAACAGCATTGGCGTAAATAAAGGGGGGGCGGGGGGGGCCTGGCCCCTCACGGTACTTGTGCCCCCAGAAAAACACAGAAAAGTAATTCCAACTTAGTCAGTTTTATTTCATTTACATATTTCCTACATATTTCTTATTTTTGATTATAGATTCTATAAAATATTTTTTTGTTGCGTTATCACATCTATGACCATTTTGTTCAGCGAAGCATCGAAATATTTAAGTTGGACCCCGAGGAACAATTTTCTCGATTTTTAAGCTAAAATCAATCAATTCAGTTGCTAGCTTAAAATAATAAATTTGTTCTGCATTTGTTTGACTAGTATCCTAGTCGAAGAAACATAAAAACATAATTGTATTAAGATATAAATATTTCTGTTCTATTAAACTACCATCTCTGCTTCAAAAGACTGAAACAACTGCATCAAAATGAGCACATGTACACAAATCCGGTCAATGAAATTTCGAACGACCATTCTTGGAAAATCTTCGAGTTAATCGCAAATTATGCCGCAAAACAGTTGATCAAATTCCTATGGAGCTTTTTGCTCTCGCTATATAATTCTGGCACAGAAAGATATAAAATTATAAAACTTAAGAATCTTTGTTACAATGACAGAAAATCAACAACGCATTCCATTGAAAGTATTAGGACAAAACTTAGGCAACCTTCGCACTCACAACAGAGATTGCATTAAAGAAATATTTTTATAATCCTCAAAGATCTTGTTCCATTTAATTTTTTGGCGATTTCATGCAGGATCGTCGGAAAACTCTTTTGTGTCTGCTTTAGTTAGAATTTGTTTTTTTAGGATAAAAAAAAAGATTTAGAAACCAGTTCGTATCAGAAAACATTTCTTTTGCAGCACAATTCAGATCGATTTGGTTGCTTCTCAAGTCTCTTTGATTTTTTGCAGAGAAATCTCTCACCTATTCAGAAAACCATAATAAAGCCTCTTCCTAACGTCAGTAACTACAAAAACCCTATGTTATTCTGATTTGATTTATGACTCATAATTTTATGACTCATGGAATGTATGACTCATAAAAACACTTTAGGATTCCAAATTTGTGTTCATCGGTACTTAACTATTTTAGCACATAGCATACATTTTGGAATTGCATGAATGCTTATATTGATTATGACAAAATTTCGTGGAATTTATTCCACATCTAAAGAAAGTTTCAAAATTTCAAGTTTAAAAATCGAGATTCTTATGCATTAAGTAATCATGGAAATGCTTGAAAACTTTCAGAAATATACTCATGTCGAATTTCATTTTATAGATAATTCGAAGAAGATTCTTGAATCTTAGATTACACACTTATCCACATTTAGTAACATGGAAGACAAGTTGACACAGACACAGCGTTTTGGAAGCAATCACAGCATCATTGGAAATCAATTGTATTATTCGCGATTTTTATATGTTAGTTCTAGGACGAATGAGCGATAAACCTTTGAAAATTACATCCCACCAGCTGGTGCCATGGCCCCCCCTAGACCGAGACTCTAGTTACGCCTATGTGAAACAGTGACCCATTCTCACCCCCATTTGACCCATTATCACCTCCGACGACGCACAGAGGAGTAACTAGAACAAATTCGTGGACAAAACCCAAAAAAAAAAATCAACGTTTATACATTCTTATATTTTTTTAGATACTTAAAAACATTCTTCATACTATGGCTGTTTCAGAAGTGACTTAAAACTTCGTAAAAAAATATAATTAGGGCTCAAAAATGTAGGGTATTGAATTGGATTTATCTACTTTATGTGGAGTATTTGGAAAATCTGATTTTTACAACATAAATGTTATCAACAAGCTATTATTAGTACACAATGAGTAGATTATAGTTGTATGTCTCCATTTTGTTCATGTTTCATGTCAAATTATAAATTTTATGTTTCAAGGTGATGACCACTTGAAAATCACTATTTTTCTATTTTTATGTTTTCTTCTGGAAAAGTTAATCTATACGGCAAGATCCGGCAAAGATAAATCACTTGGGTGTAACTTCAAGATATGGACTAGGCATTCCACGTGAAAACCCGTCCGCAAACGTCCGCAAATTAGATTCTGAGCTATTTGAATAAAATGCGATTTTTCATCATTTTAAAACAAAATTTCAACATTTGTTCATAAATTACCACATATAACGAATCCAGGAAAAAAAGTAACAAGCATGATAGGGTATCTGTTCCCATATTAATAACAGCCCGTATATTAATCCCAACCATCTATAAACCAAATAAAAAAACAATTTATTTACAATTTCTCACATCGTATGTACACAATAATGGATGGAACACATTCTTGAATGTTTGGAATATTATTCAAGATTTTGTTTAAGTAATGTTTTAATTCACAAGAATCAAATTATTAGAAGATAAAATTATAAAGCACTTTTATTTTCATTTCCTACCTCTGAGCTGATGGTTTGATGCACTGCTCCATTGCTACTAGCGGATTCATCTGTTTTCACGCCGTTGTTTTTCACTCAATTTCAAGCTAAAACAATTCTATCCTTCAAAATTTACTTCACAGCACATAAAAGCACTTCACATTTTCACTATGAATATAATTATATTTATAAAACCAGCGCGATTTCCTATAGTTTGATATAGGTTTATTTCGAACAACTTCTAAATTATCCTGGTCCGTATTCCAAACTGTTTTACATGGCTTTTGCAGTACTCTCAAGGTTGCCGACCTAGATTTTTATTTCAAAGCGCTTGAATGAACTTTCACTGTGAAATTCAACTCTTATGTTTGTAAAATAAATTATACCGAAAAAGATAAATTATGACAATCACAAAATTGAACTGATAAGATTGAAAACTGCAACAAAAACAGCAATTGTGTGATTATATTTCAACTCAGATACAAAACATTGAAGAATTCCCGGCATCACTGCAATCATATCGTTACGTATACACAAAGTAATAGTGTGCGTATTTTATGTTGGAAACAGTATTATTGATATAGGTACAGGCATAGGATTACCTGTTTTTGAATGTTATTGAAATAGGTGCATGATGTTTTTAGCTAAATACTTCTATAATGTGATGAAAATTTAATTTTGAAGTTACCCAATTGTTTTCAATTAAAAATTACATGAGCCGAGCATAATTATTCTCGTGTTTCTTGATTATTGGGTGAGAAATCAATGCATTTCATATGCGCATTGCCTTATTGTTATTGATATAACAACAGATACCCTATTTAGTATGCATTTTGTCAAGACACAAATAGAATAATGGGTCTCCCATGAGTAGCGTTGATAACTTTTTGAAAACCTTATATTGAAATCGCTTATCTATAAATTCTGCATTGTAGAGAAACCTGTTACAACCTAGATTTAGGATGAACTCGAAAATTGAAGGGAACATAATTTATGAACGGTGCCTTATTATGATAGTTTCGTCATGGCTAGCTTCTATGATATTTTGTGGGCTTCGACTCGGACATAGTAATCGTTGTTGTTTCAAGCCATGGTATAAAAGAATACAGGAGATTTATATTTTTACTACAGGCTTCATCTTTTCAGACCCGAATTTTAAGGTTAAGGTTTAAATTAAGGAGAAAAGAGTGTTCAAGCAAAAACAGTGTTTACTTTTGTGCATGCAATTTATACAACCATTTTTCTTTTTGGGATCTTGGGCATGGGTTAAAAAGTTAGATGTTTTTCCTATTTATATGTTAGAAAATCCATTTAAGGATAGAGTTTTAACTACGGGTTTCTTGCTACTTTGTGGAATATAGCCATTTTAGAATCAAGAGATTTAAAAGCAAGAGATTTTACATAAAACGCGAGGTTTTATTTGATATAACATATGTGTTTTGACATTTTTATCTGTTTTACACTGTTAGGTGGATAGATTTATCCAAAAAATTGCATTTTCCTGCATAATTGGCAATTATTACTTCGTTTTAGGAATACCATACCCAAATAACCGCAAAAAATAGTTTTGGCCAAGAATTGGCTTATTTACTCCTATGTGCGACGGTAGAATTATTTTTAAGACATATCATAGTCTGCTTTGCAGCCACGCGTCGTACCACTAAGCTATGAAAGACTCTGTATGTATATTACCTTATAGAAAATGATGCTGTCAAAACAGTCATTGTGTTGAAATAGATTTTTCTCAAGCCGTTAACTACCTTCCATCCTGAATCTCACAATTTACGTCAATTTTTGATCAAACACCATCTATTTTAATACAGGTATGATTGAAATCAAGAGAGCAAGCTGCAGTCTTTCTCAAGAGCAAGGTTCTAGAAGTCCTGGAAACTTATGGTGTCTCAGTTGAGCAGATTTTTCCGTAACGGTAGACAATGGTGCTAACATGCTGGCTGCAGTGAAGCAGCAAATGCATCTGGACTATACTTACTGCAGCAGCAAGAAGACATGGATATGGATGACGGTGTTGATGAGGATGACGATAACAGTCGAGGCATTACGAAATCTCTATCGGTCGAATTTCAAGAGCAGCTCAATTTAATCAAGTGTTCCGCCCACACGTTGCGGCAGATCCTTGATGTGGTGGATAAATCCAACGAAAATGTTAAGGAGATAACTACAGTGGCAAAAAATGTAAAAGTGTGAAATACCGCACATTTTTTGAATGCCATAATGCCAGTTTTCCTCCGGTGTTCAACCAAACCAGATGGGGTGGTATTTTTAGTATGATGGACAACTTCTACAAACAAAAGGATTTATTCGAAAAACTGTTTCATGATTTCCCAGAACTGGGTAAGTTAAAATATTTGTATAAATAACTAAACTCCTTGTACAAATGATAATCCCTACCTTTGAACTGAGTATGCAGTTCAAAAGTAGTAATGATTATTGCATATTGTAAATATGATCGTAATTCGGTATCATCATCGAATCGATACGTATCTTATTCTATGTCCTCGTCAAATACTGCAGTTTTTACCGTCAGACTTCTGTATTGCAGTCGAAACACTTTAGCGGTCGTGGCTACAGTACTAGACAAACCTATTTCACCCTTTAAAAACAATTAAATCAAATTGCATCAACTACTTTTCACAGGTTTGAACGATGAAAGCTGGACTTTTATTGAAAATTATGTGGAGGCGTTTAAACCGTTGTACCTGTGTACAAAAAGACTACAAGAAAAACACGTTTCACTTCCTGATTTCTACTTAAGCTGGCTACAGGCTGTTAGTGAAATCAAAAGTTTTCCATCGAACCCATTTTGTTCCAAGTCTCATCGCATCTTTGTCACGACGTTTGGAAAATTTAAAGACATCAAGAGCATTTCAAATGGCACTATACCTCGATCCAAGACTGAACTACTTACATTCGAAGTTCTTTAATCCGAACGAGAAGTTAATGATTCAGGTAACTTTAAAATTACATAGGTTAGTGTATAACTGTAGCACAGATACTTTTGATTCAACAGGGCTACATTACGGATACCTGGGATCGAATTCGCAAGCAACGATCGCCCGCGATGATTATCTTACTGAAATGTTTGGAGGCTCACTCGATGATTCGCTTACCTGTGATTCATCCAAATTTGCCCAGCAAGTCAAAGCTTTAGATGCCGAGCCACGTCAAGGTTTCAACCACGATGTGTGGGAGTATTGGATACGGCGTCAAAAAAGTCATCCTGAATTGTTCGAAGTGGCAATGGTTGCTCTAGCTGCGCCATCCAATCAGGTTTCTGTGGAACGTGCTTTTTCGGGTCTTGCGCTGGTTCTTTCACCGCATAGAGCTGCACTTGGACCAGATTCACTGGAAAATATACTTCTTCTGAAACTAAATCGTGACATTTTTGAGCATGTCATGCAATGCTACGACTGGAAGGGTTTCAGCAGCACCCAAAACGATCCTGTACCACCGTAGTTGAACTGAAATACTGTTCAATTGCTACCGATCGACAGAATGAATAACATGCACACCTTTTAACTGAGTAATACTTAAAAGTTAATCGATTTTCTAAGTTCTTCCGAATCTGAAAAAATAATACTGGCACTAATAAACACCCCAAAATGACACTGGCTCAAAGCGTACTAATGTGTCTCAACTTCATCAAAGAGGCGAAATACTGCAGAACATATTATGATGAGATGACTAATGTAGCTTTTTTCTTGAAGAAATAATGATATAGGCACTTCGTGATAAATATTGCTTGATGCACAATCAGAATTATTCAACATTGTTAATTTTTTGACATCCAGTTGAAACTATTCTACTCTTTTAGTAACACAGGTTTCTTTAGTTTAGCATTAGGTGCTGTCACGGATACGACCCGTCTCCCACCCACCGCTCAATGGCGTTTATTCAATAAAGGTGTTTTTATTGTTAGCTGACTGATGACGTCAAATGCACACATATGCATCCATGAAAGTGATATATGAGGCAGGGGCAATGTTTACAGTTTTCACCTCGCGATTAAATCCGAGTAAATTTTTATGAGAGTATGGAGTTTCTGATTCGTGCACTCGTCTATAATCGATACACTCATCAGCCACCCCATGCCATTATTATTTGACAACACAACTACAAAAATGATCAAATTATATCAAGCAATACCTATTAGTGCTGATTGCGCGAACCTTTGTAAACATTGCCTATCACCCACAGTGATCGAGAATAAAACAAAATATCACCAGTTTCCTTGTAAACCTATTAGAAATAGTTAGCTTTTTGATCTTCATGGCTTAAAAATTTGGTATGCATCAGTGATATCAGTGATATAAATCCTCTCTCGCAAGGTTGATAAGAGGTATTTATAGTGCTTGCGGATATATTTTACTGGTGTATCGATTATGTTGTTATGTACTACTCGAAGGATCTTGTGTAACAGTTATTTATGTTGTTATGTATAATAATCGTATGCATGTAAATGAAAGCATTTGCATGATCCACGAAGAAGAGAGCATCCATAAATAACGTAACGCTCAAAGGAGAGAGGGGGTTTACCGGAAGAGTGACAATGCCTACTTAATTTTTGGATACTTGATAGAAAAAGTGTAACATAGGGGGTTTAAAATTGCGAATTTTTGCGTTACGTAATTGATGGATCTTCCCCTAGAGCAGATTACAGGCAAGACAAAATTTCGATTCTTTTTCATGGACTGGATTAATGGATATTAATAGAACTGGACAAAGAAAACGACAGATCCAACATGTATAAGGTAGGTGAATCAACATAGATTTTTTAAGTTTGTCTTAGGGCCGATTTCTTCACCTCCGCTTAGTGCTTAAACCAAGTTTAAGCGTATGGGTAAGCACCGCTTACGAGTTAAGCGGAGGTGAAGAAATTGGCCCTTAGATATCTTTGTCCACCAGTTTAAATTGTGTTAGGGGCGAATCCCGAGCAGACGCATCCGCGCGTCGCATCGCGCGTTCGCGTTTACTGTGGCTTCACCTATAGGCATTTATACCGCAGTACCGCAATGCTCTAGAGTCTAGAATATTAAATTTTGGATTGAAATTCAATAGTCCTTGATACTATTAGTCCTCGCTGGCTATCAGAATACAGCACTAAAGCAAATAGTTTGTTCTGTGCTTGTTATGCACCAAATTGAGGCCGCTATAAGCAAAAATGTAAAAAAGTACGATTTCTCATACTAATCTCCATATAAATTTGAAACACGATGTGAAAAGCGAGGACGCAACCAATCGATCCCATATTTTGCAAAGTTGATCGAGGTCCCAAAACGATTCAGAAAAATCTTGATCTCACTTGATTGGATTTTCGTGTTCCCAGACAAGTGCGCCACACTATAGTGTACAACTAAATAAATTTGATTTTTTAATGGTAAAACTTCCTTTTCCGATGGATGTGACCAAATTTCACAAATTTGACTGTGAATATCTGTCGGAAGCAAGCTTCATTAAATGTTTTGTCTACATACAGAAAGATTTTCAATTTTTACCTTCAATGATTTCTTATTTTAAAAAAATGAGTAATATCTATTAGCTAACTGAAGTTAAAAGTCAGTATCTGCTATGCCAAAAGATATTCAATGCTGACACTGATAATTTGGAAGTTGATGATTATCTCAACCTCGCAGTGAATCAAAACACAACATTCATTCGATAATGAATACACAAGCAGAATGCTGGATTATTTTTTTCCGTGAAGCAACATCGTGCGATAAAACCTACACTGCATGAAAAACTTTTCGAATTCAGGGTTGAAGAGGTTCATTTTGATGATTTTTTACGGCACTGGTTCCAACGTCGGCTTCATATAGAGTGCAGAAATCACAGAGCAGTAATTCCACAACAGCTTGAACAGGTTCGAGGGCTTAAATTATTTCAGCGTGCCTTGGCATCAGCCATGAATTAAAATTCTTTTCCGAATTCAGAACGGACATATTTTTGCAGAAAATCGTTTTTCATAGGTGATCTCCGGAAAAGCACTACTACGGCTCGTACCTTTTTCAGAATTTCATACATTGTGGGAAAATAATCGACGATATCAACAATGTTCATTGAAGAAAAAGTCATTCGCAGTTTGACAGATGGCTAAGAGAATGAAGCAACAGGTATGATTAATGACGATGTTGATCGATTTTAGTTGTAGCGTAAACGTCGTCAATGATGCTCTTTGGGCAAAGTTACTCATGCGCGCATTTAATTGTTGTATTTTGCTCGTTAAGAGACTTTTACCGCGTAACCGAATATTTTGCTTCCCATCTATATTGCATTTTCCGGTTTATATGGGATCGTTATGTACGATTACAGGTACAGTTGAGCTGATATAAGTAGGTGAAAATTATTCAAAGTTTTTGATGCTGACAGCGAAGATTTGAAATACCAATACCACGGTATTTTACGTCTTTCCAATCACCGGTATTTTCGGTACCCAAAATTGACCGGTAATACCGGTATTACCGGTTTCGGTACTACCGGTTAGACCACCCTAGTTCAGACAGACAGAAATTCATTTTTATGTACAGGGTGTTCAATAAGTTCGAATACAAATGTTTGATCATTGTGTTTGTAAGCCCAATGTACATATTCTGTTGATCGTGTATATGATCGTGTATATATATCGTGTTGACATTCTGTCACTTGTAGTTTGTTTATTACGCGCGTCGAAAATGGATTGGGCATCGTAAATAATCGTTTTTGAAGGTCAAAATCATTGCGGCGTACTACACAACTGATGTTTTGAGGACGATTGCTACCACCAGTGGCCCGTTTCTAAGACGTAGATGAGGGCTAGCCGGTCCAATAGAAGGATAACCCTTTATACACGGAAAATGCGATTTAAGCCTAATATGGACAATTTCACCACGACTTTTTTGGACACAGCTTTGCGACCTCCCAGCTTCCCGGATTTGAACCCTTCTAACATTGCTGACATTGTTTCGTCCTTCATTATGTTAAAGCCATACCGAAGCTGGCAGGCAAGGTCAGTAACTTAGGACCTGAATCAAAGACCGAATTCTCCAAAATCCTGGAACCAGAAATTCCCATGCAAGACCGTGCGATGCCGCTTGCGATGGGTTTAGAAACATTTTGAAGCTCGTGGAGAAGCTACAAAACAGAGGGGTCATTCCAAAAGAAATGTTACAAACGTTCCTTATAAACAATGCTTTCAATGAAAAAGAACCGGGTAAAGAAATATTTAAATCTCAATTTTTTGAAAGTGTATTCGAACTTATTGAACACCCTGTATATAGAATATTAGAAATAATTTCAAGTTATTTCTCATTAACATTTTAGTTACCTCTCCTTGAAATTTCAGGGTTTATCGAGCTTTTTTCGGATTTCTAGAAACTTAGTATGATTATTGGAAATTCAAAGTTTTCGGGAAATAGCAGCAACATCGTTTGAATACTTTACCAGAGAAATCTGCAGAAAGAAATGTCTTCTATTACAGGCATATGATACGTTGTACTTGGCTATCACATTATCGAAAGGTTTCTCTTGACAATCCTTTCAGAAATGCCATGCATCTTCAAGGATTATGTTGGAAAGCCAGAGGTCATATGCACATTAAAAAAATAATCCTCACAATGGAATGCAAAGCAATGTAAACATAAAAATCTTGAAGAATTAATGATTTGCTAATAAATAAACGTCAAGATTTGTTAGATGTTCTTCGGTAACCTAAATCTTGTCTCCTGCTCAAGTTAACAATTGTCTTTTCATGTTGTCTAAATACAGGCAGCTATTATTTTACTCAATCTTTATTCAATCAAAATCTCAATATGAATTTGTTCTGTCGTCTGTTACTTCTATTCTATAGTTAAATCAGATTGAATCAGCATGAACATACTGTTCCAACTCCACATTTTCTCTGTCAGAGTACCAAACCAAAGACTGTAACCATTCTCCGTCATATTCTCATTGGCTCATCTTCTTTTGGCGCTTACTGTCATTCATAGGTAGTAAGCACATCAAAACATTTTTGTTTGAAAACGAGCTTGTGCTTTTGAGTTATATTCATCCGAAAGTGTAATTTACTTTAGAAATTAGATTCGTACGCAATTCAACCTAACCAATTATATGTGTGTTGAGAATCAACTCCTTCGTGTTTGGGATTCTAACCCAAGATATATCAATTTTCGAAGTTAAATGATAAAATATATTAAACTCCTGTGAGAGAGATGATAAGTATTCATTATTTACAGTTACGCTATGAATACGATCAGAGCACTAGATATAGTACAGTGTTCATGAAAAGTCGTAGAATTCTAGGGGGTAACTCTTGATTCTAGGTGGCTATGGCCCCCTACCCCTGTGGATTACGCCAGTAATAGGCCTAACCATTAACTCTACCAAGAAAAGTACAAGAGATGAGAAAATCTGTAGGTATTGGTGCTGATGCTAATGCTTGTTGTTTGAAGATGTTGAAGAATTTTTATTAAACGCTTGTCACATGTACAATGACGTTTCCATTTATTTATTTATTTATTTTATTGTTACCTCCATCTGATTTATAGTCTTAATGAAGCTTACTAACAGCTAACATATGTCTACAAAATAGTCACAGAAACTTACAAAATAGTCAATTACTATAAAAAAATAAAATCTACATTTATCATTTGTCATAAGGAGTTTGTACAATCCCATTTAAATCACAATGTAAAGTAAGCGTCTAGCATTTGCTCGACTCGACCTAGTCGAGACTTGAGCTGGATCATGCAGAACACTGAGGAACTTGCCTTATCGAAAGTCAGCTATACTGCAGGCTCAAATTAGGGTGGGATTAAAGGGGATTGGTGCTTTCTTCTTTTCGGATAAACTGACACTGGTTGATCAAAGGACGATGGATCGGGTGATGTTCCTGTTCAGTGTTCAGGGCATTTCGAGTTCCTTGAAACCCCGTGAGGGTTACGGCATGAGGTCTTTCTCATGTCTGCTTTCAACATCGCTTTGGAAGGGTAATACGAAGAGCAGGGACTAACACGAGGGACAAGTTTTCAATAAGTCCGTCAGCTATTTGGCTTCGCGACGACATAGATATTGGGCACGTAACTTTGAGAGATGGAGGAAGCCTACCATCAGACTGAAAGCTAAGCGGATCGGATTAGTCATCAACACAGTAAAGACAAAGTACATGATAGGAAGAGGTTCAAGAGACGACAATGTGAGCCACCACCGCGAGTTTGCATCGGTTGCTCGAGGTGGTAGAAATTTGTTAGGGCTCACTGGTGACGCGAAAATGACACCAGCAGAGGGGAATGGAGACCACTAGTGGCTGAAATCGCGTTTTGGACTCAAAGACGCTCCGATCGAATAGAGTTCGCCGCCGTACCAGCGACCTCAATCTACCACAAACTTAGACCGGTACCTCTACGGACACGAGCCTGGACGATGCTGGCAGAGGACCACGCGCCATGGTTTCGAAAGAAAGTGCTCTGCACCATCTGGTGAGGGTGAATGGCGGAAGGTAGTGGAGGAGGGAAGAACCACGAGTTGCATCAGCTGTTGGAAGAACCATCCATCGTTCGCACCGCGAAAATCGGACGACGGTGGGCCCATGCCGAATGTGGAAATGACGGTAAAAATGGTCTGACAACGGTACGACAGGCACAAGAAGGCGAGGTCCAGCGGGCAAGGTGGATCCGATCGGTGGAAGATGACTTGCGGACCTCATAGACTGCGTGTGGCGAAGCGCCAGTGAACGAGCCGAATGGAGAAGACTCTTATATACCGCACAGGCTTCGCTGCTTAGTCTGAATAAATAAAAATAATAATAAAACTCATTTTCAAAATTATTTGAGACATTCCACTAAAAGCTCAAAATAATTTTCTTAACAAAATCTACATTTATATTCTACAGCATATTTTTTCCACGCGACCACATTCTCAGCCTTAACTGGTTAGCAAATATAGCAGCTCCTCATAAACTCGAAAAACCTAAATGCGTCATTGAAACGCGAAGCCATAAACCTTATTGGATCATAGCTGACCATAAACTGTTCAGGAAATTTCTGCGTCGTAGGTGTTATGGAACATTAATATACAATTCAGCTAGAATAGCAGGGCATCGATTCCGCTGGTCAGTATTCTTGCAGCGAACTGCTTGTATGCGGTCCTTCTTTCTCAATGTTTCGATTCAAGCAGCATGCATCGATGTTCATATGCAGGCCTGGTAGCGGTCACTTTGAGTAACATTCACTTTTCGGGCTGATCTTAAAGTCTCTTTTCGACCTCAAGTCACTAAAGTCACTTTTTCTAAAAAGTCACTATTTTCAACTATTTTGAAACTATTGACTCAGTTTTTTTATAAAGCTTTATCCATCGGAAGCTGTTTTGTTTATGGGAAATTGAAATTGCGAAATGATCTTGGAAAATGATCACTAACTCAAATTTATGAGTAGGGAAGGTAAAGAGGTTGATTCTCCTGTTTTACAAGAACTAAACTGACCAACAGTAATCACAGGTTTTATATCTTGCTTATCTCATGGTAGGAAATGATTGGAGTTTGTGGGAGGATTAACAAACGATTTACAAAATCAACAAATGCATATATTACAAATGCTATCATTTTCACAGCACAAATCCACTAATACTAAATGATCTTCACTGATAAAAGTGCATCATTCCACCACAACCCAGGATTTGAATTTTGAGTTGTTGCCATTCTGAGGAGACTTTATCTCTCATTAGGTATCCATATAAAATTTGTCTAAAAAATCAAGAAAATATAATTTTCAACGGCTTTTACAGATGTAATGAAGGGTTTGCTCTAAGCAAATATTTATTGAGAGATATCAAGAAAAGCGATCAAGTCTCTCCAATTTGAGTGCATGCCTGTCCGAATTCATAGCAAAATCGTTCATGAATACGCACCTCAAGTCGGAAAATCTGCGTATTTTGGAGTTAAAATATTTAAAAATTTAGAGAGCATATTCCTATTACAAGGGTCGAACGTTCAATCCTGACTCGTTGTATGAATCTTCATAATTTTGTATTGTTTTTACCAAAACGATCCTATTGTTGTTCTGTCACTAAAATTCCAAAAACATCCGTGGCACCTATGACAAATCGTTAGAGTTCTTGCATCTTTCTTAAGTAGGCAGCTAATCAATGATCGTATTTCCTTATTCACGAGAGAATGCTCGCAGGATATTCGCCGAGAAATAATTTTCAGGAAAAAAAACAGGTAGGTGATAACCATTTTCGAGTCACTTCAGTGGCGAAACATTTGATTTGTTGCAGACTACTCATAGTTTAAATTGTCCTGCTTTTACTGATATTGAGTGAAATTCCATGGGGTTAAAAGGAGGCAATAATTTTACGTCTCTGAGTGACATAAAGTTACGATACGATTTTCATTTTTCTTTGAGTCTTTAAGAGAAAGAGGTGGCGATGAAGATGTTTTCTACAAATTACAAAAAATATTCTCCTTCGACCCAAAAACGCTTGATTTCGTCTCATCGAACTTATTGAAATTGAAGTCACTATTTGGTCACTTTTCTGCAACTAGAAGTCACCTATTTGGTCCCTTTCCGTCTGCTGTACTAAAGTCACTATTTTGAGCGCTTCGCGCTACCAGCCCTGCATATGGCGGTAGAATGGATGCATCACGCCACGGCAGATTTCGCGACTATGCGAACGAATTTTCTTTGAACTGCCTCGATTCGTTCATCCAGTCAGCATGAGGTACCAGACCACCATTGCTGATTCCAAAATTGATCGTACCAATGCGCATTACAAAGCTTTGAGGCAGAGGGATCCAGTGAATCCATCGGCCATCTTTAGAATAAAGCCGCTGTTTTGTTACTGAGATAACGTTTTCAATGAAGTCAAACGATTAGTTCACTATCGAGCATCACGCAAGGTCTCTAGCGATCGAGTCGTTCCAACGGTTGTCCAGATAGTGACAATGGTGCAACGGATATCGTTTTTTTGGAAATCGTACTGCATTTATCGACACACAGTTCCAGGTAATTACGTTTGCTCCATTCTTCGAAAATTCAGCATGTTTTGTACAGGCAATCATCAATACCCGCAATATGTCAAAGATTTTATGTCATCTGCGTAGAAAACTCGATTGCCGGCAGCTAATACATATGTGACGTCGTTATGTACAGGAAAATAATAGGGCCAAGGTTCTCCTAGGCCACCAGATGTAACAAAGCGTCGGATTCTGTCGAGCCGAGTCTCACTCACAGTCACTCCGGAAGGCAATGTGAGACTCGCTCGACAGATCATTGCTTCGTCATTCGATAGTGCTGGCAACATTTACGGAATATCAAATCTTGAATTGGAACAAAAAATATCAGCCAATTGACGATTGCTAGTGACATCTAACTTTTGGATCTTGTGTAGTAGGACGTCTGATTTACCGATCGAGTATCTTTGAAATCGGTATAAACAGCATTCAAACCTGCATCCATGGGCGCATGCACACAGAGGAAAACTCAACAAGGTTAGGATTATGACTTCTTCGATATATCCGTGCTGGCAAGGAATATGATTCTGCAAGATTCGAAAAGGGCGTTATTAACAATGATCTTAAATAGTTTGGAGCAGGCGCTGATGATGTTATTCTCTGTGATTCCTGTTATTTTAACGCCTTTCTTGTGGATAGGGACAAAACGATGCCTTCCAGCAAGGAAACTCCATTTGATGTAAAGATTTGTTGAACGCTTTTCAGTGGTGTACTGGAGTTGAACATTCCTTCAGAACCGCAGAAGGAATTCATCAGGACCAGATGAGTTATTTTAGCTTCTGGATTGCATTAAGAACTTGTACTTCTGAAATTTCAGTGATATTGAAGTCGATGCTTTATTCAACATCTCGTAAGGCAGCGTCAATTTGTGTAGGTGCCAGATAACCAGTCATCGTATATCTATGTATATTTAGAGTTGACTTAAAGTAGAATTTCCTATCACTATCGTAAAAGTGACAATTGAGTTATAAATAATGTTCAAAAAGAATCAAAACGCGATTATTGTTACCCTTCACGTTACGAAGCAACATCGCGCAAGTTGGTAAAAATAGTATAATCATGTTTAACTAAGCGTTTAAGATCATATAATTGGATGTAAAAAATGTTCATTTATTACTACGCATCGATGTTTATCGTAAACTAGAAGTTTTATCTAAATCTCACAAACTTTTTATAGATAGTTGACTCGTTTCACGTTATTCTCTTGTAGAACTGAAGCATATTTTTAAGAAAAATCGTATCGAGGCAATGGTTAAAACTAGATTGTCTAAAATTAAAAATACATAAGGATAGATTATTAAAAAATATCGTGACCGTTTCAGGAGGAACGTAAATGCTACTACAGATGGACGAGAAATACAACAGGTAGTGTGTATCACCATCTTCATCGGTTCAACGCACAGAAAGGACACTCAAGAGAATTCCATAATTGCAGAGACAATTATTGCCTTGATCAGGAAAAAGGAATATGAAGGTTATTAGTAATTGTCATGTTTTAAAAAAAATCATAATTTTTATTACAGGCGAGAAAGAAAATTGTTACAGATATTCGGAAGTGGTCAAACGAGAATAATATCCCCCAAACCTTAAGCGCTTTATAAATGTTTTGAAACACAACCTTGGACTAAATTAGCTGGATCCAGATCAATTATGCGAACTCCAAAATGTGAGCGTCAGTCCAATGGGAGAGAACGGACAATACTGGCACCATGGCCCAGAACCGCACTCAGACAGATATTCCGAGATTTAGACACCTTTGTCTTTTAATTAACATAAAGCAGATGGTTTACCATTTACAAAAATACCACTAAAATTTCTGGCCCATATTGTAAGCATCCATGAAGCACTCACTTGCACCCATGGTCGTGGCATATTCTACGTAATGGGAAACCAAAAAATGAATGAATTTCTCAGCGCCTTCATTGATATTAGTTGCCTTTGTTGAGAGGAGTTCACGGAATGGCATCTTTTTGGCCATAAAATTCGCTGTTTCATCTGTGACACTCGGCCAGGTCATTTATTAAAAATGATCAACTTCGGCAAATACGGCTGCATAAAATGTCACCACAAGGACGTTCAGCAAAATATCAGGAACCATGTCATATCAGAGTCGACTGCACCGCTGAGAATTGATGAAAGTTTCGTCAAAGCAATACCGATCATCAAAGAGGGACACACCCTCATGAAGCTACAATCGACATTATCCAGGATGTCGTTGTCGGTAGATCTCGCATTTGCTGAATTAGGTGTAATGAAAGCTTTAACTGTTGTACAGGTTAATGTCATGAAAGCAAAATGGACTTTTCGAAAAAGGCAATATCGAGTATTTAGTTCGTAAGTTTCCATGGAAACCATCGGCAAATGAGGTCATTAGAGTTTGTATCATTATGGAAAGGCTTAGAGATACCGAAATTTTATTATATATAGTTGTGATAGCACTTAAAGACTTTCTCCTGAGAGTTTTGAGCCATTTCCTCTACCTTTTCTGTGCCGTAAATTTGTCTGTCAAATTTCAAATCTTTTACCTGTAGCTGGTCATTGATTCTTGATTTCATAGAACTTTAAGTCATTGATGGTCTGAATATATCAAGCAATATCCACAATCTTTTACATTTGGATGAAGTTGAAAAGATTGGTCCGTACCATCATTTCTCGTATCCGTTTGAAAATTTTATGCATTCATTGAAAAAAAATTAGTAAAAACAGGTCCAAACCCAAGCCCAAGTTGCAGCTCGAATAATTGAGTCGAAAATATCGATTATACTAAAGGATCGTAGTTTTAAAAATAGGGCATCAAATAATGTGTCAGTGAACAGAAAAAATGGAAAACTATCTTAAATATCTCAAGTTTCAAATTAAGTACAGATTTCAAAGATCAATGGATATTGACCAGAAATCCGAAATCATTTGTTTCAAGGTGTTCATGATGATGAAAATGATTTGCAATTACAGGGGTCTAAAATTGTATCTAAATGATTACTTCTAAGACCATTCAAATCGTCATTTCTTCACATTTATATTTCCAAAATTAATGCGAGTAACCTAATGCCAGTCATATTCATTTTCGGACATATTTTGCAAATTATGCCGTTGGTCAAAATGAAGTGTAATCTTTTTTACTACTCCATACGATTAAATGAAATAGAGTCCAGCGTTATGTAACAATGCGATGTAAACGGTATGAAACTCTCAATACTAAAACACAAACTAAATCACATATAGAAGAAAATCGGTTCAAATAAAAAGAAAAACATATTTAAAGGTAGATGACGAAATGAAATTGACCATAACAAAAAGGCAGGCAGTTCTCATTTCAACACTATCACACCACAAAGTCGAGGAACAGTCATTTGGCGTACGAGTTTAATCCACTGTTTGTTCCAACGTAAATTGAAGTGTCTAATTGTGCGCAACAACTCAATCATCCATGGAGAAGAATTGCGAAATGCTCATATCATCACATGTATAGTGATATCCGTTTACTGCATTGCGAAGGGATTGGTCTTACATTTCACGCTGACTGTCATTTGTACAACCGAAATGAATTTGTACTATCGAAAAGAACATCATCTGGATCGCGATGCTGCATGATATTGTTCTGTAAGTGAGAGACGCACGACTTGATGTTGCTCACCGCTCAGCCTACCTGTTCGATGGAAGATGAGATCGTTGAACTAAAATGCGCTGTAAAAGAAATTGCAGACAAACTCACCAATTTCGTTTTAAAATCAGAACCTGCAGTTCCGTGCCCGCATTCAACTGCCAAATTTTCCACATCGCTCTTATGGAATTAATGAACAACGTTTGACAGAATGGACGAATTCGTAATTCCATCGCAAGCGCCAAATCCCAAACGTTCTCCTCTATCGACGAACATTGAAAAAAATACTGAGGATGAGATTAGTGTGATGTACACATCCTTTGAACATTCCATTACCTAGTTGTTTAGATGCGATCAATTGGTACCGGACATAGAACCTGTCATACTGGGATTCGTTTCGTTCAAAGTCGCTTTGAATAGAACTTGAAACAAAAGCGTTGAACATTAACATGGCCTAAGGAGTAAAATTAGAATTCACGATCGCCATAATGAAACTGTAAACGCTGAAAGGTGTCCTCTAAACTCTTTTAATGTTTTAGTATTGGCGTTACTGTACATATTATCCCTTAATGATTTATATGTTCATAAGCGAAGATAATAAAGATGATATGTTGATAATTAATTGCTGCAGTGTGAAGAAGTTGAGAATAATTGTTTGGATTTAAATGTATATATTATTGTAGATGTCAAATGTAATGATTTGTAAAATTAGCATTAAGTTATTCAATAGAATATAAAGTCAGTTGGATGTATACAAAAACAAATAAACAAATAAAATGTATACCATCAAGATCACAATAATGTGTACCAAGGCGAGAGCGATTATAACGATGAGAACAGTATGGACTACAATGTTGACTCTTTTTGTAACGAATAGGAATATTGCTCTTATCGTTCATAATGAGAACGAGTGTTCACTTTCACCTGACGAAATTCCTCTACGATGACAATTTGAACCACGAAGACAACCGACATTAAGATTACAGACAACGATGCACAGTTACACAATATGCAAAAAATTGTAAATAGTACGAGGACAATCATAACCAAGGCCTGAATAAGGAAAACGTGGATAAGTATAGTGGCATAATCAGACATCAAAAAGCACAGCCAATCGAGCAGAGCTGTCAAGCAGCAAAATGTGGTCAAATACTGAAAACAGCTAAACTTCTTTTATGCCTTTCAAAAACAAATTTTAATAAGTTTGCAATAATATATGCAAGTTATTTATAGATAGATTGAAATTGCATTGTTTATTGGATTCTATTGTTTAATTATGTGGACACATTAAATAGCGGATTGTGAGACTTTATCTACAACCATTTCTTCCTTTTCATTAAGTTGTTCTTTGATGAAGAAGAATGAATGCAGTGTTAGCAGAGTCATATTTTCTATCCGCGTTTCTTCTTAAGAGCCTCTAATTGCCGTAACCATAGGGGAAACGTAAGCGACAATTAATATTGCGACGGTGACAACCACTTGACCAACGACGATCAAGAACGACAAAATGTTGTCGACGATAACAATGATTTGAAAGCAAGACGAGGGCGACCTATCCACGAGGGACCATATGGATCAAAATAACGATTCGACTTGACTTGATACGCATGGTAATCGTTGAGACTGTCGCAACCCAACGACGTTTTTA
>NC_085139.1:125174412-125203023 GCF_024139115.2 Armigeres subalbatus
TTGGTTTTAGAGATCTACAATTCCAGTGCAAACCTGTTTTGATATAAGCAAAAAAACTAGGTGTTGAGCATATTCAGTCAGATGTAACTGATTAAATTATTCTAAAACTTGGAGAAATCAAATTAAAATTCTCTTATCGAACACTTGCACCTCTTAATTTCAAACGTCCCTCAGTTCAAATCTACGCCAGTTTAATAATCTTTCCAAATTAACTTATCCATTCTAATTTTATTTCCGCTCGTAAATTGCGCTGCAGTTGATCGCTTCCCATATTGAGTGTTTATGTATGCAGGAGACAAAATGTGGCACAGTGAACTATCCACCGCTCGAATAACCTTCCGTGTTTGCGAGAACATGGTGGTCCGGTGAAGTCCAGTTGACTTGGTCACCTACTGGAAAATTGATCATTGATGCCATGCCATTGGCCCATAATTCATTCCGCTGGTTGGCAGTGCAGCACTCGAGCAAGAGTGCAGGCTATCGTGTTCATAGAATTGGGGGCTTATGAAGATCGTTATGGTTCATCGATCTAATTCTTGTCCACTGTTTGGCTTTAAGGTGGGATATTAACACCATTTGGCGGTCGATCGTGCACGTGCCCGAGCTGACCCAAGGCTGTGGCTTTTCACCGCCGCCGATCGAGTTAATTCTGTCGCACGTAGGCTCTGATTATCCGAAACGGATTTTGGCGGAAACGCTCTGTGGCTGGCGCTTAATTGTGTTCGTAAGTCGTGTGTGGTAGATGGGTTTATAACATAGAAACAGGTGATTAACTTATTTCACCGCATCGACACCGATCAGAACGATGCACTGTGGTAACATTCTCATGGTAAAATGGTAATAAATATTATTTTGATACATCAGTGACTCCATTCTCGGATAAGTTCGTGTTTTTGGAGCTGCTTTTTCGTAGTTTACAAGTAAGGGTATAATTGTACAGAGTGCCATCAAATGGAGCCAAAGATAATCTTCAGAGTCTACTTACATACCAAGTGCGTTCCCTTCGTTAGGGTCATCGGTCGTCTTTACCTTCATCAAGAACAAATCAGACGATACTGGGTTTCTCTTAGCCACCTACCTATAGTGTTGAACTCTCTAATTTGCAGGATTTAATTCCAGAGAAAGATGAAAAATCTCCCACTTTTCATCACTCTCTCATTCAAGTAATACAAATTGTTGATCGTTAGTAGTTACGATTATTGACCCCCATATGTCTCCCACTGTGCACTGGCAATGCGATCAGTAGTGGAACAACACCTGGCGATTTTCGTCATGGTGACGTTCCATATTAAGTCCGCCCACCGTTCGCGCTGAACTGCAAATCCCGAGCAGGTGACAGAGGCGTTGCTGAAAGCGTACGAGCAGGATAATTGAAAGCTGGTCAGCACATTCTATCAACCATAATTCGTTAGTAGTTACTTTTAGTATAGTCTGGCAAATAGAACGGCAACATCCAATCGTCATGGTACCCACATACTCAGGCAAACAAACTCATGAATTTGTTATGAAAATTATGATTTATTGTTGACTGAAACATGGCTCGCAACTTAATTGACAAAAATCGATTTAATCAGCCAGTTGTATTAAACTTTTTATTTCAACACCTATCCGCATTCCTAACTCTGCATGGCTGCATTCGGTGTTCATTGCTGTGATAATTTGCTTTCAAGTGCAATGCCAACGTACATTGACGTGCGGTGCAATTCTTTGCGTCAGGAAACAGTGACCGTGTTGCTACTGTGGCGCAGTTGATTGCAGTTAAAATATTGAATTCAGTTATTGTGATGTGGCTCGAAGCCATGTTGCAGGACGAATGAAGATATTTTTCATTGATTGGTTTAAACTATTCGGCTTAGTAAATCTGCAACATGACTTAAGACTTAAGACTAATCACGAACAAACAGATAGAACAACCAGCCTAAGTTTTAAGCTATCAGTACACTGTTTGTCATAATGACAAATATTTGTCAAGTCAGCCTGATATCCATGTCGATTTCTAATCGGTTTTGTTGATGTGTCCGGATCAACTTGCAAATTTTGTCATATATTCAAACATGAACTCGAGTTTTATTCTTCCTAGTTGCGTAGTTGAGTTCTGTCTCATTTGGAGAATTAAACAAAAGTGACAGTTCGAAAATTAAAAATCACCCGTTATAGAATGGCTGGTGCTACCAGCAATTCCAATAGGACATCGATTGAAAATGATTCGATATCTGTCAAAGTAATCTTGCTCTGCGAGCAGGGTTTTGATAATTATTGAAATGTCACTTTTAAGTTTAATTTCAGTTTAATTATCCAATTGAGACAGAGCCTTAGTACCGTTTTGACTCAAATCCCGAACATGACTCATATTCGGGGGTCTGATGTTTTGGTTGTGTTTTCGTAGTGTAGATGCAGTCTCGTTTCATCTGCTTGTCGTTTATGGAACTGTCAGTGTGGAACGCACCTATCTCTTTCTTTCCCATGATTCTTCTTATGGTTGTCAGTGTGGAATTTTCTATGTTGGCTATGAAATGAACTGTGGTGGAGGTATGGTCCAATGCACCGAGTTCATCATTGACGTTTGAGGTGCGCTGTTTCCTTAGAATGAATACTTTTCGTATTACGTAACCCCCATTTTACATAGACTGCCCAATGGGCCGCAAAAGAAGTACATATAGGGTTAAACGAAAATAAAGCATCGTAATAAATAGTACATAAATAGTTCAGTCAAGCAGAAAAAATAGAGTCTAAAACGAGGTGGGATCACGGTGTTCGTTGCTGTTTGTGATTCCCTGCGATTCCCTGCCCCAAACAAATGACGGCGACAACGGTGACGATGGGACGCATTAGAATAGAACGGATCTTCCAATAATAGCCCGCTAGAACTGTGGAATTGTTTGTTGCCTATCGTTAGAGACGGGAACATTGATGTGTATTAGGGAGTCGTAAAAAAATGAAAAAAAAATGTTGGCATTTTTGCTATAGTTTGTGTTCCAGAATTATTGAAAATCCACAATAGGCTTTTAATGAGCTCTACTTATTGCATAGTATCTTCTTAGATTAGAGAATCTCATGGTAATCAAAATATTTTCTAATGTCGAAAATTTGAAAGAACGCCTTATAGTGTCCATACGACCAGTTTCCTCAGGGTACATTTGAATACATTTTGGAAAGTTCTTGTGTAAGACTATCGTAATTCTATTGAAAAGATTTTCATATTGAGTTCTATGCGACACCCTAGTGAACATGTTCCCGTTGATAAATCTTCAACGCAATGACACACGAAGAATGAATGAAATGTGTGACCATAGTCTAATGCTTCCTTTTAACATATCGACGCATATCTATTTGTATGCATTTACAGTAATAGATCTATTTTTGGAACAATGTTGAACTAAGATAGCTTTGTTCGTTGCGTAGCATTTCCAGCCGAACGACTTTAAAATATATGAAATTTCAATCGACTTGAATGAGACATACAAATTTAGCAGATAAGAGTTTTTCTGAAGCGAATACTTTGTATAAAACATTACTAATTTTCAAGAAAGGTGTATGCATTTAAGGTATTCCGTATACAGCAATACAGCAGCGACAGAGACAAAAAAAGGTATTTTTTGCATATAGTAATATAAGGTTGTTTACTAATGAATACTTAATTTCAATGGAAACTTACTGGATTGTAACTTGTAAATGGATAACAGTGAGTACTCCTTATGCATATTGTCTAGTCTAGTCTAGTCTACACATGCACAGCCAGTTCGTGAAAGAATCCTGGGAAGTGATAGATTTGACTACATCTATTACTTTTCTTGTCAATATTTATGTTTGAAGCACAACATACATGTAGCGGATGAAAATCGGATTTAGTTCTATGTGATAAATTACTTTACTCATTTAACACGTGTTCAGAAATCAGATAATTTATCAATTTGTAGAATGTGCACTGCACGGCAAATGCTGGGTAAAGCGTACCATTGGTACTTCGCATACCTGAAGGAATAAAATAGACCCCATTTTGCGGTCCTTAGCCTCTTACCCAGCAACTCCTATCCCTACCTCCCCGTGGCGCTAACCGGGATACGAGCAACTTTAGGGAAGATAGGGATAACCAACTATGGTCGTATGCTGACAGGGAAGCGAGGATTTGCTCCTCTCCGGAGGTGCAAATCTGATCGAGCGTCTGTTCTCCATGTTAGGAGCGGCTCTCAACAGCGTCGATTCCCCATGTTAGGAACGGCTGATCATCGCCCGAGTGCCAGCGAGGGACTCTAAACTAAACTGTGCAAACCATGTTACATCGTGTCAGCATCGAAAAGGCATAGGTAGCGAAACCCTGGCAAGGTAGCCTACCGAAGATTCTACAGTTACCAAGAAAGGCAAAAGTAGAGCAAACGGATTGATTGAACGGCAACAAACCCGGCAACGAATAAAGGACAACGATTTGAAAGTCGGATCTTGGAAAGTGAGAACTTTTAATGAACCCGCACATGTTGGGAACCCTGGCTAGTGAGCTGCAGAAGCTCGACGTGAGTGTGGCAGCAATCCAGGAAATACGGTGGCCCAGAACTGGAGAACGTTAATTCCGGCCGGTGGATCCCACAGCAAACACTTCATTCAAGTACCACATCTACTTTAGCGGCGGTGACAGAGCAGAACGAGGAGTTGGCTTCATGCTGATCGGGAAGCAGATGAAGCGTGTGGAAGCCGATAAACAACCGCATTTGCGTGTTGAGAATGAAGGAAAAATTCTTCAACTATAGCCTGGTCAGCATCTATGCACCAACGAACGATAAGCCTGATGACGTGAAGGATGAGATCTATGAGAGCTTTGATAAGGCCTACGGAGAGTGCCCAACACATGATGTAAAGATTGTCATCGGGGATGCAAATGCGAGGATCGGAAGAGAAAGTTTCTTTCGCCCTGTCGTTGGTACGGAAAGCCTTCATTCCGCTACCAACGATAATGGTCTGCGACTTGTAGCCTTTGCTGCTAGAGGGATGGCAATAAGCAGTACCTACTTCGCACGGAAGAATATCCGCAAACACACCTGGCAACATCCGGCAACATCTTGCTCACAGATGCTGGTCGACGGACGACATTTCTCGGATGTTATAGATGTAAGGGCCTTCAGAGGTCCGAACATCGACTCGGATCACTATCTTGTAGTTGCAAAAATTCAGGCGCGACTTTCATGCGTCACAAATTCACGAAACAACAGAACGATGCGTTTCAATATCCAATGCTTGTCAGTTGAAGGAGTTGCTGAAAAGTACAACCAGAAGCTGGATGAGCGGATAGGAGATGCCACCAGATCTGGCGACGTTAACAGATTGTGGGAAAATATCCGCGAAGCTGTGACTACAACAGCGCAGGAAGTGTTAGGCACTGCACAGCGACGCCAACGAAATGGTTGGTTTGATGAAGAGTGCCAGCAAGTGACGGACGAGAAAAATGTTGCTAGGAGTCGAATGCTAGTGGCTCCTACCCAGTGCTAGTGGCTCGTACAGTGTAGCAAGTGCAGAAGAGAAACGAATCCACCGCAGAAAAAAGGCTACACGAAAAGAGTGTGATAGCTGAAGCGCAAGAGAACATGGATAGAAACGATATGCGGAGGATTTACGCAACTGTCACACGGACAGAAGCCATGAACAGAATAACAAAACATGATATGGACTTGATTGATATGAGAGATAAAAGAACAGGCAACAATATCAAAAATTTGCACCGAAATATCATTTAAATATCAAGATATGCTATGGATCCATCCCAGGCCATCTGCGAGTTGTGGCGCCTGCCTAGGATGTGGTGGGGTTTGACAGTGGACCATGTTAAACCTCTATAAAAAGCTGCATGTATCCGCAAGTAAGCTCCGCCAAAGCGATCGTGTGCCGCTCAAAGCGCACAAGCCCAAGTCCTGGTGTTAGGTGGGACGCTAAACAGCCCTGACACGACGGCCCTCCGACGAGACAGGAGGTTTGCGCAGGCCCAATAAGCCGCCTTTAAAAACAACTATTACGAACGACATAGAAGATAATACGACTCGATACAATCGGCAACGACCTAGGCGACGAATAAATGATCACGATTGGAAGCTTGGAACATAGAACTGCAAGTCGCTAGGCTTCGCAGGTTGCGACAGGATAATCTACGATGAATTACATCCCCGCAACTTCGATGTCGTAGCGCTGCAGGAAATCTGCTGGACAGGACAGAAAGTGTGGAAAAGCGGGCATCGAGCGGCTACCTTCTACCAAAGCTGTGGCACCACCAACGAGCTGAGAACCGGCTTCATAGTGCTGGGAAAGATGCGCCAACGCGTGATTGGGTGGCAGCCAATCAACGCAAGGATGTGCAAGCTGAGGATAAAAGGCCGTTTCTTCAACTATAGCATCATCAACGTGCACTGCCCACACGAAGGGATATCCGACGACGAGAAAGAAGCGTTCTATGCGCAGCTGGGGCAGACATACGATGGATGCCCACTGCGGGACGTCAAAATCGTCATCGGTGACATGAACGCTCAGGTAGGAAAGGAGGAAATGTATAGACCGGTCATCGGACCGGATAGTCTGCATACCGTATCGAACGACAACGGCCAACGATGCATAAACATTGCAGCCTCCCGCGGAATGGTAGTCCGAAGCACTTTCTTCCCCCGTAAGAATATCCACAAGGCCACATGGAAATCACCTAATCAAGTAACGGAAAACCAAATCGACCACGTTCTAATCGACGGTAAATTCTTCTCCGATATCACGAACGTACGCACTTACCGCAGTGCGAATATTGAATCCGACCACTACCTCGTCGCAGTATGTCTGCGCTCAAAACTCTCGACGGTGATCAACACGCGTCGGAGTCGTCCGCCGCGGCTTAAGATTGGGCGGCTACAAGACGGTAGACTAGCCCAAGACTACGCGCAGCAGCTCCCAACGGAAGAGCAGCTAGGAGCAGCATCTCTTGAAGATGGCTGGAGAGATATTCGATCCGCCATTGGAAGCACCGCAACCGCTGCACTAGGCACGGTGGCTCCGGATCAGAGGAACGACTGGTATGACGGCGAATGTGAGCAGTTAGTTGAGGAGAAGAATGCAGCATGGGCGAGATTGCTGCAACACCGCACGAGGGCGAACGAAGCACGATACAAACGCGCGGAACAGACAAAACTCGATTCTCCGGAGGAAAAAGCGCCAGCAGGAAGATCGAGACCGTGAAGAGACGGAGGAACTGTACCGCGCTAATAACGCACGAAAGTTCTATGAGAAGTTGAACCGTTCACGTAAGGGCCACGTGTCACAGCCCGATATGTGTAAGGACATAAACGGGAACCTTCTTACGAACGAGCGTGAGGTGATCCAAAGGTGGCGGCAGCACTACGAAGAGCACCTGAATGGCGATATGGCAGACAACGGTGGCGGTATGGTAATGAACCTAGGAGCACGCGCGCAGGACATGCGACTTCCGGCTCCGAATCTCCAGGAAATCCAGGAGGAGATCGGCCGGCTGAAAACAACAAAGCCCCTGGAGTTGACCAACTACCAGGAGAGCTGTTTAAACACTGTGGTGAAGCACTGGCTAGAGCGCTGCACTGGGTGATTACCAAGGTTTGGGAGGATGAGGTTCTGCCGCAGGAGTGGATGGAAGGTGTCGTGTGTCCCATCTACAAAAAGGGCGATAAGCTGGATTGTAGCAACCGCGCAATCACATTGCTGAACGCCGCCTACAAGGTACTCTCCCAAATTTTATGCCGTCGACTAACACCAATTGCAAGAGCGTTCGTGGGGCAGTACCAGGCTGGATTTATGGGTGAACGCTCTACCACAGATCAGGTGTTCGCCGTACGTCAGGTATTGCAGAAATGCCGCCAATACAACGTGCCCACACATCTATTTATCGACTTCAAAGCCGCATATGATACAATCGATCGGGACCAGCTATGACAGCTAATGCACGAAAATGGATTTCCGGATAAACTGATACGGTTGATCAAGGCGACGATGGATCGGGTGATGTGCGTAGTTCGAGTTTCAGGGCTATTCTCGAGTCCCTTGGAAACACGCAAAGGGTTACGGCAAGGTGATGGTCTTTCGTGTCTGCTATTCAACATCGCTTTGGAGGGAGTAATACGAAGGGCAGGGATTGACACGAGTGGTACGATTTTCACGAAGTCCGTCCAGTTATTTGGTTTCGCCGACGTCATTGATATCATGGCACGTAACTTTGAGAGGATGGAGG
Organism: Armigeres subalbatus; assembly: GCF_024139115.2. NCBI lineage: Eukaryota > Metazoa > Arthropoda > Insecta > Diptera > Culicidae > Armigeres > Armigeres subalbatus. The sequence continues at coordinate 125,182,631 of NC_085139.1, forward strand.
AAGCCTACATCAGACTGAAAAGCGAAGCTAAACGGATTGGACTAGTCATCAACACGTCGAAGACGAAGTACATGATAGGAAGAGGCTCAAGAGAGGTCAATGTGAGCCACCCACCACGAGTTTCTATCGGTGGTGACGAAATCGAGGTGGTTGAAGAATTCGTGTACTTGGGCTCACTGGTGACCGCCGATAACGATACCAGCAGAGAAATTCGGAGACGCATAGTGGCTGGAAATCGCCGCCGTACCAAACTGACTATCTACAAAACGCTTATAAGACCGGTAGTTCTCTACGGACACGAGACCTGGACGATGCTCGTGGAGGACCAACGCGCAGTGGGAGTTTTCGAAAGGAAAGTGTTGCGTACCATCTATGGTGGGGTGCAGATGGCGGACGGTACGTGGAGGAGGCGAATGAACCACGAGTTGCATCAGCTGTTGGGAGAACCATCCATCGTTCACACCGCGAAAATCGGAAGACTGCGGTAGACCGGGCACGTAGCCAGAATGTCGGACAGTAATACAGTGAAAATGGTTCTCGACAACGATCCGACGGGAACAAGAAGGCAAGGTGCACAGCGGGCAAGGTGGATCGATCAGGTGGAGGACGATTTGCGGACCCTCCGCAGACTGCGTGGTTGGCGACGTGCAGCTAAACCAATTTTAATCTTTACATTCATTGATTTATTTTCTCGGAGAACGAAACACTCTTTTATGTTTCAGATTTTACAGTTTAGGCAAATTTACAATAGGCCATCAAACATCACAATTTTGTAAATCTGATTATTTGTGTGTAACATCGATATAAGAAATCTAGGAAAATATACGCCTTTTTCAAATGTTGGTCTTTTTTGTAAGAAAAACTTTTATTCCTTAAATATGTCACAGAAACATTATTCTCAAAAACCCAGATCAATCCACCTAGCGTTGGTGGTGCCTTTCTCGCGCATATAAAAAAATAAGAAAAAAACATAAGAGAGATCGAAATAATGCTTCAGGGGGATAGATTTTACTTTTTCCATCAATTTATATCCATTTGAATGCATTCCTGCAATATTTGAAAGACTTTTTTTTTCGTTTTTAAAATGTTTTCCCAAGGGGGGACCCTTGGCAAAAAACAATGTTTTTTGAATAACTTTGGAACGCAATGACCGCAATGGCCAATTTTCAATAGGAAACAACTAGACGTCGATTGCAACTTGTTGCGAGCAAATCGGATAATGCTAAGTACCAAAAAGTGTGTCTCACACATACAGACATCATCTCAATTCGTCGAGCTGAGTCGATTGGTATATAACACTATGGGTCTCCGAGCCTTCTATAAAAAGTTCGGTTTTGGAGTGATCCTATAGCCTTTACGTATACTTTGTATACGAGAAAGGCAAAAAGTTAGATAATTGAAATACCAATCTGCAAAAAAAAATCATCGATTTCTGAGATGAGGTTTTTTTTTATGTAATAATTTTAATTTTTAAAACTATATTTTTTTTCGGTGTAGAAATCGTTTTGCCTTTCTCGTACAACTAAGTTGTACCGAAAGGCTATCATTTCACTCCAAATTCGAACTTTTGATAGAAGTCCCGGAGACCCATAGTGTTATATACCATTCGACTCAGCTCGATGAGGTGAACAAATGTCTGTCTGTCCGTGTGTGCGTGTGTGTGTGTATGTGTGTGCGTGTGTGTGTGTGCACAAAATGCCATAAAAAACATTAGCCAAATTTTCACATAGAAACTCTTAACCGATTTTCTTGCAACAAGTTGCATCCGACAGAGACTAAAACGCTGTTGATCACTATTGAATTTCATAATAATTGCAAATTGCAAAAAATAGATAATATTAAAATAGTGATGAGACATAGTCACATAGAACAATAATGTGTTATGAAAAATGCCTTGCATCTATGAATATTTTATCCGTGGCTTCCCATTAAGAGTTTCATCGCACTATAAAGATGCTGGTGTTGCACGCATTTAGGCGTAAGTATGCTCTTCGTTCAGTTTCATAGTACTATGAAATTGTCCGAAAATCAAAATTCGAACATAGGAAATTCGAGAAACTTTTGGCAGCGCCATCTGTCGTCTACTAGTGTAAATTTTCTATCATAACATTAGACGGTGTAACTGTTTTGCCTTTCTTGTACATCATCGAGGTGTAAGCGTAAAGGCTACATTTATTACCTTTTTGCGCGAGAAAGGCGCCATCACCGTTAGGTGGATTAATCTGGGTTTTTTTAATGTTTTTCCAAAAACTTCTGGGAATTCCACGACAGTACGCCATACAACACTTTTTTTGTAAGTCTTGTCATTTTAGAGTTACATCGATTTAAAAAAAAGCAATGAAAAAAATTAGACCCTCATTCAATGTTACTCTTGACAATTTTTGAAAAACTAAGTATGCAGAGTGGCTTAGAAATACCTACCATATCTTTATGCCCACCAAGTTTCATTCGATTCTGAGATGGTGCTACCCTGGGTGCTGCGGTTAGAGCCGCATTTCTGCTCTCAAGCGAGTAGCGGGATATTTTGAATTCAATCTCATACGCAAAATTATTTTGCAGTTACTTGGCTGCCAAACATTTCCCGCTCTTCGAATTTCTCTTTCCATGCTGTACGAGACCACACAAATGCACGAGACTCTACATGACTTTACGATGGTTTACATATATTCCTTCTCCAATCAGCTGTTGAATCTCGTGAAATCTCGTAACGAGTGCTTTTTAGTTGCATTCCTACAAACTTTCCTCTCGAAATATAATGTGAATATATTTGTTACGAAGAATGCAAAACGCAAACTAAATTTATTTTTATTTTTTCCCCAAATAATAACAATACTTCTCAATATAAGATCTAAAACGAACATAACCACAATCTTCAACGTTTGGCTCCGGCACAATAGAGAATTTTGGCTTCACTTTGACAACCAAATCGATTCTATCCGCACCACCCAGCTCAATACCCTATTATTTTGCGATCAGATGACGCCATTTGGCACCCGAAGGTCCCTTGGTATCTGATAAACTCGACCCAGTCGTTGGCAGCAGGTGCCGTTCGATCAACATGAAAGGATGGATCGAGCGATATACCTATCACCATCGGATCGAGAGGTCTACCAAAACAGCCAGAAAAGGCTTCTCCCGAAAAAAACATAATCGCAACCCGCTGTTTATGTGAAAGAAGATTTCAATCAATCAAATTTGCCTAATGTCTCGGTTTATAAATTTTCTCTTGAATTTATGATTCTAAAAAGGAAATCCTATCAATATACTGTCATTTGGAACAAAAATAAAACTTTAACCTCAACAATGTACCTTTTCTTTATTTGACAGTTTTACAATTTGTTTTGGAAAGTTCAAACTTATAAGTCTAGAACAGCGGATAGCTAATTTACTCTTGATTGAACAAAAAGTTGACGGACTTTTATTCTGAAAATACGCAACTCTTTACGAAAAAGAACCAACGAAACTTTTTATTTTAACCAACGGAATTTTTATTATTAATAATGATTTTTCTTTCTGTGTACTAATTATCCACTCGAAATATAATGTGAATATTTTTTTTTGTCTTTATTAAGGAGACTTTCAGCCCGAGGCTGGCTCGTCTCCGTAATGTGAATATATTTGTTACAAAGAAAACAAAACAAAAACTAAGTTTATTTTTACTTTTTTCCCAAATAATAACAATACTTTTCAATATAAGATCTAAAACGAACAGAACCACAATCTTCAATGTTTGGCTCAAAAGATATTTTAGTTACTAGGGGAACTGTTCCGTTTTCCATCTCACTGAACACATATTCATCTCATCGCAAAACAGAGAAATACAGCACCAATCTAGTCGCTTCTTTTTGCTAACATGCGAGCTCACTAGACTGGCCCAGATTACTATGGGGAGAAAAAATGTTGTCGAATTCTAAGGGGCACCCCCCAGAATTGTGTCTTTGGGTGAGAAAATCAATCTCTGAAAATTTCAGCTCAATCGCTTGTTGCATAAGCTGGCGCATTTGATTTGAAGTTTGTATGGGGATCTCAGCCAAAATGTATAGGAAAATACACCTCCGTCACTCATTCGATCTGGAAATTGGTTCTGATTGCTCGATTGACCTCAGAATTGCAAAAACGGCAGTTGGTATGCTACAGAACAATTTCACAGAACATTGCATGATGATTAAATGAACTTTTATATAATTTTCGGCTGATTTATTAGGAGCTGATTTGTGTATTTTTGGGTTTTTTGATCGAATCGCATCAGCCGAAACCTATATAAAAGTTCATTTAATCATCATACAATGTTCTGTGAAATTGTTCTGCACCATACCAACTGCCGTTTTTGCAATTCTGAGGTCAATCGAGCAATCAGAACCAATTTCCAGATCGAATGAGTGACGGAGGTGTATTTTCCTATACATTTTGGCCGAAATCCCCATACAAACTTCAAATCAAATGCGCCAGCTTATGCAACAAGCGATTGAGCTGAAATTTTCAGAGATTGATTTTCTCACTCACGGGGGTGCCCCGTGGAATTAGACAACTTTTTGTTTCCTGGGCCAGTCTATTGCTCACTGTTAAAAGAAATCACAAAAATTAAAAACAAATCGAATTCCTTTTCATTGCTTTGTTTTCAATGGGATGGAAATGGGAGCTATGAGATGAAGTGCCGAACCGTTCCCCTAGATAAAAATTGTCGCTTCGGTTCTCTTTGTTCTGCTGTCCGAAACATGGGTGGTACATACCTGGGTGGTGCGGATTTGAGCCGCTTTTCTGCTCTCAAGCAAGTAGGGGGATATTTTGAAATCTATCCCATAAGCAAAATTATTTTGCAGTTACTTGCCTGTCAAACATTTCCCGCTCTTCGAATTTCTCTTTCCATGCTGCATGAGGTCGCACAAATGCGCAAGACTCTACATGACTTTACGATGGTTTGCATACATTTCTGGCCCAATCAGCTGTTCAATCTCGTGAAATATCGTAACGAGTGCTTTTTAATTGCATTCCTACTAGTTTTCCACTCGAAATATAATGTGAAAATATTTGTTACAAAGAATACAAAACTCAAACTATGTTTATTTTTATTTTTTTCTCAAATAATAACAATACTTCTCAATATAGGATCTGAATCGAACATAACCACAATCTTCAATGTTTGGCTCCAACACAATAGAAAAGTTTGGCTTCAGTTTGACAACCAAATCGATTCTATTCGCATCACCCAGGTACATACCTGTCAAATCGTATGGATTTTCCTTCTTTGACATTTAGCTCCCCTATCCTCGCCAGCAAAAGATGTTCCGAACAGCGACGACAGCGACAATCTTTATCTAGTAACTAAAATATCTTTTTTTGGCTCTGGTCAATAGAAAGTTTTGGCTTCAGTTTGACAACCAAATCGATTCTATCCGCACCACCCATGAGTTAATGACTCCTGAGTACCTGGGAAGCATTCTGTAAGCAATTTCGACAAGAAATAACGGGTACCGTTCACGCATTTTGCCTTTCCAAGGAATAAATTGATTTATATTTGTGGAATGAATTAAAAAATTGGAAATAATTTTTTTCCCATTTCGTCACATAACCTGTTTTATCACCCCAAAATTTACCAGGGGGTGATAAAATCAGGATACTGCTGTATTATGCACAATTATGACTATCTTTTATTTACAAATAATTTACTTTTATGCATGAAAACAGGAAAAAATGTAAAACTTAGAGACCCATAAGAGCATTCTTTCTGTTTTGCGTGAATGAAGCACGCGGTCGTCACTCGTGCGTTACACATGCGCACGAGTGACGACCTTTCAAGCACCTAACAGCCAACGGTTAATTAGTCACAGAAATAGCTGCAGGACTATGGGTCGCAGGGACTATGTCCAAGGGCTTGACGATCCTTCTCCAGGCCATCTGCGAGTTGTGGTACCTGCCTAGGATGTGGTGGGGTTTGACAGTGGGCCCTGTTAAACTTATATAGCAAGCTGCATGTATCCGCAAGTAGGCTCCGCCAAAGCGACCGTGTGCCGCTCACAGCGCACAAGCCCAAGTACTGGTGTTAGGTGGGAAGCTAAACAGCCCTGACACGACGGCCCTCCGACGAGACAGGAGGTTTGTGTAGGCCCAATAAACCGCTTTTAAAAACAACCATTACGAACGACATAGAAGATAATATGACTCGATATAATCGACAACGACCTAGGCGACGAATAAAGGATCACGATTGGAAGCTTGGAACATGGAATTGCAAGTCGCTAGGCTTCACAGGTTGCGACAGGATAATCTACGATGAATTACATCCCCGCAACTTCGATGTCGTAGCGCTGCAGGAAATCTACTGGACAGGACAGAAAGTGTGGAAAAGCGGGCATCGAGCGGCTATCTTCTACCAAAGCTGTGACACCACCAACGAGCTGGGCTTCATAGTGCTGGGAAAGATGCGTCAAGATGGGTGGCAGCCAATCAACGCAAGGATGTGCAAGCTGAGGATAAAAGGCCGTTTCTTCAACTATAGCATCATCAACGTGCACTGCCCACACGAAGGGAGATCCGACGATGAGAAAGAAGCGTTCTATGCGCAGTTGGAGCAGACATACGATGGATGCCCACTGCGGGACGTCAAAATCGTCATCGGTGACATGAACGCTCAGGTAGGAAGGGAGGAAATGTATAGACCGGTCGTCGGACCGGATAGTCTGCATATCGTATCAAACGACAACGGACAACGATGCATAAACTTTGCAGCCTCCCGCGGAATGGTAGTCCGAAGCACTTTCTTCCCCCGCAAGAATATCCACAAGGCCACATGGAGATCACCTAACCAAGTAAATTCTTCTCCGACATCACGAACGTCCGCACTTACCGCAGTGCGAATATTGAATACGATGGCTTATGATTGTTTGAAGAGGTTTTAGCTTTTCTTTTATCGTTGTTCGTTATCTATCGGGAGCTATTTTTGCAAACCCTGGGCAGAACTGTACACCCGTCTGAAGCATGAAGCAACGATGGTTGAACTGGTGTAAAATGCTTCGAAGACAGCTAATGGGCAAAATCAACAAGGATACTTTCAAGGTTGTCAAGGAATTCGTCTATCTTGGATCGTTGGTAACGGCTGAGAAGAATGTTAGTCGGAAAGTAAGAAGGCGCATCATCTATAGAAGTCGGGACTTCTATGGTACGGTACAAAACACCCATAGGACCGGTGGTCCTCTATGGACATGAATCTTGAACCATGCTCGAGGAGGCTTGCAAGCACTCGGAATATTAGAGCGAAGCGTGCCTATGACCATTTTTGGTGGTGTGCAAGTTACGGGGGCGTGTGTTGAGGAAATGGAAAAGAAAAAATAAATTGTAAAATTGATCAAATCAAAAAAAAATACTCGACAAACTGAGCAAATATCTGTATCCGCGTGTAATTTGTATACTACGTTCACGTGAGGTGTTGGAGTAACTTAGTGTCATTTTAAGAAAAGTGTCTATCATTGGGAGGTGTCCGGCGCGGGGACCTCCTTCTTTTCTTCAAACTGTTGTCCCCGAACGTCTAATGATTTGATTGCATTTTTTTCTTGCTTCGTGTCCAAAGGTACTCAAACTAATTTCACGGTGTCACGGAATTCGGAAAGTCGTATGTATTCACCTTTTCGCTAGCTACCTTTTCAATCATCCGGTCCTTGTCACACGGCAAGCAAGGTTCAATCGATATATGGAGATATACAAAATACATAAAACTAACGGCTGCTCCTAGCCGAAAAGTGGCAACCGGAGAGATGTGGGTGCTATCATGCAGAGCACTGACCGCTGTTGGTCGTCGGAAAAGCCAAACTGGTGGAGCTCACGAAAACACGAGAGGTCACTGCGATAAAATGTTCGTCCATAATACGCTAGGCAAACTGCTTTCAAATGTTTCCTTCCGTTGGACAAATTACTACTCGGTTTTATGATCCGTGCCAGGCACCAGGGAGAGTGGATTTCTGCTGTTATCTACCTAAGTTGTGTAGATTGTACAATTGCAACTGCTTGCCAACTGCTGCAGCAGAAGCAACAAAATGCTTGATCTTAGTTTTGGTCAGCTCTTAATAGGAATTTATGAAATCAAGTTGCATAATCACTGGGATTGGTAGAACATTATTAATGAGCCAGTTGTAGTAATTAGAACATAGAAATTATCAACATTGGTGACATCCTGGAAGTCAGGATGATGGCCGAATATTAATGAAACGAACTATTATGGACGAGTTAAGAACAGTGTTACAACAAAATTGATTTCGGGCATTCCATAAGATGAACTGTACGTCTTTTTTGCCTTCTCCTACAACTAAGTTGTGCCGAAAGGCTATCAATTTACTACAAACAGAACTGTTTCTAGAAGGCTTGAAGACCTTGACCTTGCATTCTAATAGATTTAGCTCGACGAACTGAGCAAATGTATGTCTGTCCGTGTGTAATGTAGGTATGTATGTGCACACGAGATAAGAAACTGTTCATATATGAAGTAATCCTTAACCGATTTTTTCGTAACAAGTTGCATTCGGCAGAGAACATAAGTTATGAAGAAAATGATGAAATTTCCACTTAGTTACGTCTATATAGCGTTTGAAAACGCCGCAAGATGAGTAATTATTGCCGGAATGTATCACACTAATGACACACTGGTGGTATTATTGTCTTTATCAAAGATAGTCTTGGAATAATTTTCTTGTTCTCTTGTACCATGGTAGAAGTACCACAGGTGTGTCCTTAGTACAAGGCGGATAGTATCAATTGTATTGAAAAAGGCATCATTCCTGATAGGTGGATAAGTTCTGAATTTTTAGTGTCTCAAGGACAACTAATAAATAAATTACTCCTTTTCTTTTGATCTGGGTAGTTTTAATTTACATAAATATTTCCCGGTGCTTCAAGGCCCACAACAGAACCACAGAACTTCTTCTTCTGTTTCCATGGTTCTTCATTCCAACCATTGCATGAGTATGTATTTTGTGTGACAACTACAATGGATATGCCTAGGGAGTTAAGTATGTTTCCCACCCGAAAACATCCTAGACTGGACCAAGAATCGAACTCGCCATCTCCGCATTGGCAAACCTGCACCTTTGCTCGCAAGCTTAACTGGAGACCACAAAACTAAAATGTCCAAAAATTACGAAATTTGCGAAATTGTTAATATATTTTTTCAAACCGGCGAAGTCAAGCTAATTTCTTTGCTAGAAGTAAGTTGTTCGTCTAGTCGCCCATAGGTATACAAATGTCGAAATGATATCAACTTGGACCAAAGTTAGCCTACAAGGGAAGCCTACAACCGAGCCTTATACAAATACGTTAAGTAGCTAAGAAATTTCATTATATCAGCTTTTTGGACCTTATAATGCATCACTTTCATATGCTTATTTGATCTAATATACAAAATTATATTGGACTGACAATCTTAAATACATTCACTTGCGAGTCCAATTGTACCCATAACGATAGAGGACAATAATAACACCCACAGATAAATAGTATGCAACAGTTTTTCATCGTCACTCTGATTAGCATGAAAGTTATGTCACAAAACTGTCTCAACTATATTATCTCCAACCAAATCATAAAAACTGGTTCCGCTATAAGAACAAATGACTGGCAAAGAATACAGAACGCAAAGTTCGATTCGGTATAGCGTGCATAATTGAACCGTTTTGATGAGTAGCAACACATCTAACATTTATTTTTTCTAGAATACCAGAGATTTTCCAATTTTAATTCTAATTCATGTATATTAAAGAATGATGACATAATCGTGCTAAGAAATCCGATTGCACATCTGAACAACAAGTTCTGGCTATAAGTATTGATATGTTCCATTTGATTTATTCGGATTGCTTCAAATGGACTTTTGCAGATTTTCCAGCAACTAATATAATTATTCATTTCAGTAGTCTAGTCACCATAAAAAGTATATACCTACATACACTAAATTACAGCAGTGCTCTAGATGGTTTTTATTGAAGTCGTGACTAAGGATATGGGTAGGTACCAGGCGTAATGAAAATGCTAAGCTGTTATGATGACTCTTGATTTCCCACTCCAGTCCAACAATAATGGTGGTGATGGTGACGATGATGGAAATCCTGCGCTTATTTTTTGGCGACGATATCAAGGCACCATTGTTTTTGTATGCTCTTCCACCGGCACCAGAGGGCAGGAATAGTCTTCTTTTGTTGTCGTCAGAAAATGTTCAGCAGGTATTACTGATGTTGGGACATTCCGTTCCGTGCTAGTTTTACGATGAACTTGACGGTCTCTCAGCACCATTTTCTATGTTCATTTTGTGCCAAGGACAATGATTGTAACTTTTTAGAGCGTAATAACAACGTAAGGAATTTTCGACAAAGGTAGTTTAGTTTTGCTATAGTAATTAAATCATATCTTTCAATATTGTCGTTCATATAAAAAGAAGAAAGAACAGTAGTAATAGTATTTTTACTTTGGATAGAGTTTTGTTCTTTTCCTGTTTTCCTGTTCGTTTGTTTGGTGGGCTCAGGCGTGTATAACACTTTACGGAGCCACGATTTTTTCCTGTTGTCAATCAACTCAAGCCAAAGTTAGCGATGGTACATCGGCCGCCCTTGGATAAACATCATCAAGCTAATGCGCAGACAGAGTCAGAACATCATTGCCGGTGACCTGAATTTCAAATATCAAGCCTGGACCAGCAGTCGACACGACAATCTGAAGCAGCGATATGGAGGAAAACCACTACACGATCCTAAGCCCGAATTCTCTCACTCGGCTGAGTCGATTTTGGAGTCCATGCAATAAATATAATCGACCTGTTGTGCATCATCCATGAACAAACACATCTCACCGCCGGCCGTATTCCAAAAGCATAGCTCGGATTACTATCTAGTGGTGGCGGGAGTGGACTTATCGGTAAATCGGCATACAGTAGTGACAAAACAATCATCGAGACAACTCCCAGAATCAAGAAAATTATTTAGTTTAGCACAATTCCGAGGTGGTGGAATTAAATGGAATTGTGCTTAACTCGTCTTATGACAGCGAACTCCCAGAAGTTATCGTTTCATCAGCGTTCTTATCAGAGTTATCCAAGCTAAAACAAGGGGGGAGAGGGTTGAAAATGCCCAATTTTGGCGTTACGTAATTAATGGATCTTCCCTAATGATGGAATTTCCACGAAAATACTTCACTAGTTTCCGACCATATTTAAGCTTTCATTGTCTATGAAATAGAAACAAAATAGAAACAAAAGTGAATGCTGAAATTCTACGAGAACTGCGGAACTGACTCCACAACATATAAAAAACATGTTGTAAAAATGATAAAGTTGGTAGGCTTTCAGTTAGCGGATTTACATGATAGCTCTTTAGACTACGGGTTTGGGGGTTTGGTTTCAAGTCCAAATCGGTTGGTGAAAAACCTTCCAAAAAATCAGTAAATAGGCACTGCTGTAACTTAGTGTATGTAAGCATTTTTGCCTTTCGCGTATACTAAGTATAGGGGAATTATGTTTAAAATGCGCCAGTTGGGTAAAATGCACCACCACCTTTTTTTGGTTTTCAACCCAAATTTTGTCTCAAAATCGCAGGCAGCTGAAGCCAAAAAACCCAAATTTATCCACCGGTGGTGATGATGCCTTTCTCGATTCAATATGTTGAATTCGAATATGTTGTAAATGCAGTGCTTATTGCCTACATCACGGCGGTAAAAAGATTTGGCGCAATCCTAGTACGTTGCTTAAAAATTACTTACCGTGGGTTGCGCCACGGCTAAAATGATTAATGATTCAATGTGCATTTGTGTTTTTGTTGATTAAAAAATAAAAATATAATCCAAACTGCTTGATTTATTAAAAAACAAAAACAATAGTGTCCAACTAGGAAATTTGCTCAGTCGAATGAAACCAGTTGCACTCGAATCTATATGAAACGCGTTTAACAAAAAAAATATTTATGGGCTACACACATACACACTTTTGGAGTGAAATTATAGCCTTCTGGTACAACTTTTTTTGTACGAGAAAGGCAAAACATTCGAGAGCCGTTAAACGAAAAAACTCAGTCAAATTATTAAATTTAGTAATAAGCTTATGGGCCCTCCTTAGCCGTGCGGTAAGATGCGCGGGTACAAAGCATGTTCATGGTAGCTGGGTTCGATTCCCGGTGCCGGTTTAGGCAATTTTCGGATTCGAAATTGTCTCAACTTCCCTGGATATAGAAGTACAATCGAGTTAGCCTCATGATATACGAATGCAAAAATGGTAAATTGGCATAGAAACCTCGCAGTTAATAAATGTGGAAGTGCATAATGAACACTAAGCTGTGAGGCGGCTCTGTCCCAGTGTGGGGATGTAATGCCAATAAGAAAAAGAAAAAGAAGAAGAATTAGCTTAGGGGGCGCAAATTGGCCGCATCTCCCCTACGTGAAGTCTATAGGATCACTCCAAAACTGATCTTTTGATAGAAGGTTCGGAGACCCATAGTGTCATATACCAATCGATTCAATTCGACGAATTGAGGTGATGTCTGTATGTGTGTATGCATGTATGTATGTATGTATGTATGTGTGTGTACAAAAAATATGTGACACACTTTTTTGTACTTAGCCTTATCCGATTTGCTTGCAACAGGTTTCATTCGACGCGGAATTCCTAATTTTTCGCTTTTGAAAATTGGCCCAATCGACCATTGCGTTTTGGAGTAATTAAAAAAAACATTTTTTTTTTCCTAAGAGAAATTTTGTTTTTCAAAATCTATTTTTTTTCAAAGGCTGTTGCAATGCATTCAAATGAACACAAATAAATGTGTATTGATGGAAATAGCTTAGTATATATCCCTAAAGTGCAATTTTAACCTCTCTTATGTGCTTTTCTTGTTTTATAATACACGAGAAAGCCACCATCACCGCTAGGTGTATTATTCTGGGTTTTATAAATATGTTGTAATGTGCTAATTGAAGAGCGTATAAAGTTTGAATGAAGTCGGTCATCCTCTGCTGAAGTTATTCCATGATCGCATATTTGTAACATTTGCATTTTGGTTAATTTTGTAAATCGTTTGTCAATCCTCCCCACAAACTCAATCATTTCCAGCTTACCACAGATAAGCAAGATAGTAAAGCCTATTCTACTGTTGTGGGATTAGATGCAGTAAATGGAGCTTTCTGAACGATTCACAGACTTTTTACAAAATGAACAAAAATGCAAGTGTTACAAATATGCGATCATGGGCAGTGATGATGTTTTGACTTGATTGTTTGGAGGACCAATTGGTTCAACTTTTGTTAAATTTTGAAAACCCCTTGTTTACATTGATAAACAAATCCATGCTTCTCGTAAAACTATTTTCACGTTAGGAATAATAAACTTGAATTCCAAATTCATAGTGTCCGACTACGAGGTTCTTTGGGATTGAAAACTTCCTTAATTTACATGAACTGAAAATTTCCCCAAAAAATAACACCTCCTCGAAAATAATATTTATATTTCCTCGAAAATGTGTTTGAAATAATATTTTCTCATTTGTTTATTATACACACTTACCTCATTTCACCGTATTCGGTAAATTTTACCGAATTCTCAACAGCAGAACTGTTCGGTAATTTATTTTACAGATTTTTTGTAATTTTTTCCATTGCTCAACTGTCAAAATCACCGAAAATCAGTTAAATTATTTACCGAACAGTTCTGCTGTTGAGATTTCGGTAAAATTTTACCGAATTCGGCGATTTATTTTAAGTGTGTAGTGTACCAGTTTTTATATATAATCATTGAAAACCTGCTTCTTTTTAGTTATTTTATCCATTCATTTCTCTACCAACTGTGTATGTTAAATTCTTATTGGTCATTGAAGCTGGAATCGCTTTTTACACGGTTTGTTACTTGTAATGCCTAGACAATGAGTGCTTTTTAAGTATCATACAACGAATTCATATTATTCATTTGAATTAAAGAACTTTGACTTTCGAAAATCGACATCCATACTATCCACAAAATGTTGACTCATTATCACCCTAAAGACGCGACGCTGGCTTATACAAAAGATTAACATTATCAAAGAAATTAATGATTATCCAAATGGGACTGACATGGGAGTACCAACTGAAAAGCTCTTGATTAATTACTGTGGAAGTGCTAAAAACACCAGCAAGCCACGTTCTTGCCGAGACGTAGAACCATTCAAGAACAATAAAAGGTAGAAGAGAACGATTCTCTCAAGCATGAAGATGAATTCATGACAATCGCGCCTTGAAATCAATCAATTACTCTACATGTCCATCCAACACGACATCTATCAACATGATTCAATGCCGGTAAGGCATGACTGCGTTAAACAACAAAATGTTGCCGAGAACGTCGATTGAATCTGCAGCAGAGAGGTGCAACGGCTCATCGGTTTTCTGCTGCCTATGCATCGCCGGCGAAACCTCACTCGGCGGAAGACGGCTCACGATGATTAATATAGATTTGATACAGATCTACCATAAAACGGTCGATTGTTATACGGCCCACTCAAAACAGAGATCAGGCGGAACCGCACAAATAAACCGCCGCGCGCCGTCTACGCCAGTGCCATTTGGTAGCGCGCGAACTACTTTGAAATTTGATATTGTCTGATTTTCTCAAAATTGCACGCGGCGAACCCTTCAGGAAAGGTACCACCGCGCTTTTTGCATCGCGTTTACTTGTTTCTTATGGGTGAACAGCATTGCGGTGTATCGTTTGGCGCGGCTGTACCTTTCAACAGTCATTCGCCGCGTAAAGTTTTGTGCAAGTACCCATTTGAGAACATTACAAAAGCCGCGCAGTGTATCATATCCAGAAAATCTGACAATATGCATCGGTTTAGTGACTGCAAAAGTACTACTGCGTCGTTTTGTTTCGGAAGCCGTGCATTAATTACGAGAGACATTTGTTTCTCCACTCAATGTTGCCGTGATGTTGGTACAATGTTAAGCAATATTTTTTCCCTTGCAAAATTTAGAAATCCAACAATAAAATCCCAAAATGAATTCACCTAGTGTTGATACAGCCTTTCCTGTATTTAGACAAGACACCAACCTTCGTTCGTTAAACCATTTTCTTCAATACTTTTAAACGCAATTGCCAATCTTCATCGAACTTAATAGTGATCAACAACACTCTACCCTCCCTATCTTGTTGCGAGAAAATCCGTCAAGGATTACTACATGTATATGAGAAGTTGTCTAATGGAATTCTTAGCTTTTGTGCACACACGCATACGCACAAACAAACAGACGTATAGACAGATATTTGCTCAGCGCGTCAAGCATTCGACCCATTTTGCGCTAAATCGTATATGAAGCTCACCTTCTAAGACTTCAATTAAATTTTCTGGACATGTAGACATAGTCACAAAAAGCCATGCATAATTAGTTTTTCAAAGTTTATCAGAACTACCTTTTGAAATCTTTTTAACCAATTTTTTAATGAATATGATTGAAAAATGGCAAATCCTGCAAAGAAGTATTGTAATCAAAACATTGGAAAAATTCCAAATAGAGTCCTTCACTAAAAAACGATTTTAAACAAGTCAATTTTCAGACCTTTTGATTTGGACGTAATTTTGGCTCGATATATGGACGATCTATGGACGACTTGAATATTTCAATGCTCATTGACGCTCATCCCAAAAACCTTGATAGGTTCAGAAAACCATAAGTGTTGCGTTCGCCGTAAATGGAATGTAAAGCTCGACACTGATCTTTGAAGGTTTTACTGATTTGCTTCAAACCTAGAATACATTATAATATTAAATATTGGATAAATTAGTTAGTTATTCTTCTCTTCGGCTTACGATTCAATGGCACGACAATTCGTACGAGCTTTTAAACGTCGATCTGACCACAACAAACTAGCCTTACTTTGCTTTAAGAATATATTCTAGGATGATTTTCAAAAATACAATTCTACATCCTAATACAGCTTCTTTGTCGATAATATTCATTATAGTTAACGAATTTAACAACATAGGGGAGAGACGGTCAATATGCGCCCCCTAAGCAAATCTTCGAATTTAACGATGATAACAATCGAGAGTATGTACTTCCAATGTGCTAACCACTAATTTATCTTACCATCTATAATACGGAATGAAAATTTGGACGAAAAACCAATTATATTCCGAGAAAATGATTTTATATTGAAGCGCTGCATTTTCTTGCAAATTCAAACCATGCGGGTTGAAACGCGTCACCCCGAGGCTAAAACGCGCCAGCCTAAAAATGTAAACAAACAGCAGTGAACTGACAGAAGAATCAAGTATCAATTTATGAAAAGTCCTATTCTCGTTTCCACTGCAATCAAAGCTTATGAAATGTTAATTAATTTTTTTTTGCTAAATTTTCGTGTAACTAGTTGATGTGTGTATACAAGATATGTTCATTCATTAATTTATTTGGTGGGCGCATGTGACCTTGTGCATTACGAAGCCAAATCACGATTTTCTGTGCACGGTACATGTATCACTTAGGTGAGATCTTAAGGTCTACATGAGTAACCAACGATCTGCTTCGGACTGCTACGAAGGTGATATATGCCCTTTGTGATACGTAGCCATAGAATGTGTTCACATCTTCGTCTTCTTCTTCTTCTTCTTATTGGCATTACATCCACACACTGGAACAGAGCCGCCTCGCAGCTTAGTGTTCATTAAGCACTTCCACAGTTATTAACTGCGAGGTTTCTAAGCCATGTTACCAGTTTTGCATTCGTATATCATGAGGCTAACACGATGATACTTTTATGCCCAGAGAAGTCGAGACAATTTCCAATCCGAAAATTGCCGAAAAGACCGGCACCGGGAATCGAACCCAGCCACGCTTAGCATGGTCTTGCTTTGTAGCCGTGCGTCCTACCACATGGCTAAGGAGGGCCCCCGGCTAAGGTGTTCACATCATAGGTGCTTTATAGTCCAAGAAATCTCTGGATTAAGGCCATAAGGTCTATAGAAGCAACAAAAAATCGATCGGACGGTTTTAAACATGGTACATGCCCTTTATGACACATAGAATAGAATGCGAACCCAGTATAGGTTTTTGGTCGTCCAAGAAATCCCTGGAATAGGCCTTCATGTGTACACGCGGAACCAAAGATTTATTAGGTTGTTTCAAATATGGGACTTGCATTTTGTGATGCACAGAATATAATGTGATCACAGTATGAGTTCTTGGCCATCCAATAAATCCCTGGAATAAGCGTTAAGGTCTAGATGCGGAACCACCCGAGCGGCATAAGTCTTGTCTTGTCTTGTCTTGTCTTAGCACATGCACAGCCAGTATTGAAAAGCATCCTGGAAATGTCGGTTGTATTCCCGAGCATTTTCTTGTCTGCATTAATATCATATAAATATGACACAAGTATTAAAACGGCCAGGCCCACCGCGCAGGCTTGAATTTGGGAGATAATCCATAACTCCTCGGCAATCAGATTATTTAGTAATAAATAACATGATCAACGAAGAGTTTCGAATCTACGAAAGGAAGAAACGGGGACAGCCGTACCAACCGTTTCACATTCAGGGGGAAATATGATTGACGAATCGTTGGGAGTGACTTGCTAAGAAGATTAATGTACACTCCATGGGTCCTTGACGTCTTGGGATGGGACACAGTTTTAGTCTAGTGCTCTGGCTTATATACTGATGGGCAAAAGTATTCGTATGAATTCATACAGATTACTATGAAAACATGACAAGGCTTATATGTCCATCAGTGTACATATCAGCCTAGGTTCAAGCGCCATTACTCGCCCTCTGGAACGAGAAAGAATAGAAACAAAAGCGATAAAAACGATCTAAAACCCATAAGACGTTGAAAATATAAAACTTTTACTTACAACATATGTTTCGTGCCTGGAATCGTTGTCTCGAGAATCATCGTCGTAACAAAATTTACTTTTAACACACATTTTTGTCACAGAATTTATGGTTTCATTACAAAATTACGGAAGAGCAAACAGGCATTATTTTGCTCGTATACTGCTTTACCACGTAACGCGTGCATTAAAAATATATTTGTCAAAATAGGGCATATGGCAATAGAGGGAAGTCTGGCTTTTTTGCGCTCCAAACCAACAGAAAAAAAAACGAATTGTATAGATTTTATTTTAACTATGGGGAGAATGAAATCCATGAAATCCCATAAGTAATTAGTGGACGGATTTACGTGTCGCGTTGCGTAAATCCGTCCACCAATTACGTTTGGGATTTCATGGATTTACATGAAATCAATCCACCTACCTTGCTGGATATGCCGTAAGCCTAATAGGAGTAGACTTACTTACCAACACGTGTAGAGTATCCTTACCGATATGCCGAAACAAACTAAAAGTCGTACGTAATTGCTTCAACACGTCCTCTGCGATATACTCTTGGCCTATATCATCCAACGGGCTCGTTATTGATACATGTTTAATTGATGGAACCATAAACTGAAGCACCGGTGCACACTCCTTTCTCTCCCGAAAACTTGGTTTGCACGATTCTTGGTCCAGCTATCCAGTATTGATCGTCTATTGCCATTCTGCATGCGAAGGGCGACAACGAAGTGTGTTTGGGAAAATCCTTAGATCTTCAAATTCGCTCATATTTTCAAACGGCTCCTCACTTCTTGTATAGAATTAATATGTAACAGTTCAATTATTTTTAGAATGTCAGCGCAGCGCAAAATCCAAACCGTCCGATCGAACCACCCGAGCGGCACAAGTCATACAAAAATGGTTGCAGCAACTTTTTTGTGACTAAATCTGATCACATATGAGTTGAAGTGAAAGAGAAATTACAGGAATAAGCCCTTAGGTTTACGTAACTATATATCAAATGGATTGTTCCAAATCTAGCACATGCCCTTTATAAAACATAGAATAGAACGCGTTCCCAGCATAGGTTTTTGGTCGACCAAGAAATCCCTGGAATAAGGTCTCAAGTCTACATGCGTAACCAAAGGTTACTTGAATTGTTTCAAATATGGAGCATGTCCTTTGTGATGCATAAAATAGAATGTTTTCACAGAATTGTTCTTCGCTGTCCAAGAAATCCCTGAAATAAAGCCTTTAGATCTACATGCGTAACCATAGAACAATTGGATTGATTCAAATATGGTACATGCCCTTTGTGATGCATAGAATAGAACGCGTTCCAAGCACAGGTTCTTGGTCGTCCAATAAATTACTGGAATAAGCCCTAAGGTCTACATGCGTAATTAAAGATTACTTGGATTGTTTCGAATATGGCACCTGCCCTTTGTGATGCATAGAATATAATGTGCTCACAGTATGGGTTCTTGGCCATCCAAGAAATCCCTGGAATAACGCCTTTTGATCTACATGTGGTCGGAGTTCAGCCAAAACGCACCAAGTGGCTTTTCGACTGACTTGTGATATTTTGTTCGTATAAGGACAACGGAAATCGTTTCATATCAATTCAAGCGTACATTTGCAATAGGATATCGTCATTAATTGGATTGAGGGATATCCGATGCGATTTGCGATCAATTAAATCTGCTAAACGAAAAATGGGTAATTTTCCGTTGGCGCTTGGTGTGTTTTGGCTGAAACCCGACCATGTGTAACCATAGATTGATTGGATTGATTCAAATATGATACATGCCCTTTGTGATGCATAGAATATAACGCGTTCCAAGCATAGGTTCTTGCTCGTCCAAGAAATTCCTGGAATAAGCCCTTAGGTCTTCATGCGTAACTATAGATCAAACGGATTGTTCCAAAACTAACACATGCCCTTCATGATACATAGAATAGAACATGTTCCCAGCATAGGTTTTTGGTCGACCAAGAAATTCCTGGAATAAGGCCTTTAGATGTACATAAGTAGCCATAGAGCAATTGGATTATTTCAAATATGATACATGCCCTGTGCCTATGCACCACAAAGGGCAATTCATTTTTGTTTTGTAATAGATCTTAAAGCCTTGCTCTAGGTATGTTTTGGATAACCGACAATCTATGCCGTAGATACATCATATTCTATAATTAAAAATGAGCCTGTACCACATTTAAAATCGATCGATCGGTTACTCGTGTAGACTTGTGTGCCAATCTCAAGGGATTTCATGGATGATCAATAACCTCTGCCGCTGACTTATCCTATTCTACACATCCAAAAGGGCATGTACCACATTTAGAATAGTCCGATAAATCATAAAGTGACACGTGTAGATACAAAGGCCTAACTCCAGGGGTTTCTTGAACGACCCAGAATCTCTTACGATGGCTTATTCTATTCTAACCATCCAAAAGGACTTGTGCCGTAATTTAAACAGTCCGACTGAACTTTAGTTACGCGTGTAGATCTAAGGACCTAACTCCATGGATTTCTTGGATGACCGAAAATCTCTGCCGTTGACTTATTCTATTCTACACATCCAAAAGGGCATGT